>NW_011888999.1:69749-72594 GCF_000151845.1 Pteropus vampyrus | reverse complement strand
TTTTTTTTTCTTTTGAAAAACTCCAAAGGCTTGTTTTTAATGCAGGGTGCTTGGTCTCCATGTGGCGAAGCAGTTTTGAAGCTGTCATGGCTTTGTTGGATAGTCGGTCGCCACATAATATACAAAGCGGGCTTGGCTAATGTGAATCATCTGTTGCAATGAACCCGTAATTTAAGTAGGGCTCTTGGTATTTTTTTAGTTTTAAGTTTATTGGGGTAACACTGATTAATACAATTATAATTTTCAGGTGTACTTTATAATTTGACATGTATATATTCTATTGTGTGATTACCACCCAGAGTCCAGTTTCCTTCAGCTACCATGTACTTGATCCCCTTTACCCACTTCACCCTCCCCGAAACCCCATATATTTAACCCCCTTTACTCTGTCTACTTCTTCCCTCCTCCCCCACCCCTTACCCTCTGGTAACCACTAGTCCACTGTGCATGCCCCTGAGTCTGTTTGTTCTGTTCATTTGTTGCTTTTAGGTTTATATCCCACATATAAGTGATATCATGTGATTTTCAACTTTTCCAGTCTGGCTTATTTCGCTTAGTATGATTATCTTAAGGTCCATCCAGGTTGTCGCAAATGGCAGTATTTCATCTCTTCTTATGGCTGAGTAATATTCCATTGTATATATACACCACAGCTTGATATTTTCTTTTCAATGCAGCTTTCTTTTTGTTGGCATTCTTAGAGTCTTCTGCTGTCTCATCATTGGGTCTTTCCACCTTTTCAAAGAAGCTCTCCAGTTATGTTTGCTTTTTATTCATTTTGGCTAGGATTAGTTTGTGGGCTTACCAAAACTGTGACTGAGACAAGTGTGCAGTGCGGAAAAGAGGCGAGGACAGAAGTGGTAAATAAAACAATGGACGGGTCACGCACAGACTGAATTAAGTGTTGGATTCTGACTTAAAGCTTGCCACCAGTTGCAGCTGTACAATTGCAACTCACTTGCCAATATAAAGCCTACCACCAGATGAAGTTTAATTGTCATTCTCCACTCACTGATAGGGTTTTGGTATGAGTCTGCAAGCAGTTGATTTATTATGGTCTCTGTGCAGCTAAATGTCTCCGTTCATGTTAATCTGTATTTGTAGCCACTCCCCAGCATTAGTATCACCGTCTCAACACCACTTCAGATCATCAAGCATTAGATTCTTATAGGAGCGTGAACCCTACTGTGAACTGTGCATGCAAGAGATAGAGCTAGGATGAGCACTCTTTATGAGACTCTAATGTCTGATGATCCGTATTTCCTCTTTGGAGAAGTTCAGGTCTTCTGCCCATTTTTTCATTGGATTGTTTGTTTTTTGTGTGTTCGGTTGTATGAGTTCTTTATAAATTTTAGATATTAACCCCTTTTCAGATGTATCACAGACAAATATCTTCTTCCATTCAGTGAGTTGTCTTTTCTTTTTGCCGATAGTTTTCTTTGCTATACAAACACTTTTTGGTTTAATGGAGTCACATTTATTTTTTCTTTTGTTTCCTTTGCCCAAGAAGATATATCAGAAAAAGTAGTACTAAGAACAATGTCAGGGAGTTTACTGCTTGTGTTTTCTCTTAGGAGTTTTATAGTTTCAGGTCTTACGCTTAGGTCTTTAATTCATTTTGAGTTTATTCTTGTATATGGTGTAGGAAATTGGCCCAGTATCTTTTTTTTTTTTTTTTTTTTGCATGTATCTGTCTGGATTTTTCACACCACTTATTGAATACACTGTCTTTACCCTATTGTATATATTCTTGTCTCCTTTGTCATAGATTAAATAACCATATAGGTGGGAATTTGTTTTGGGCTCTCTGTTCTGTTTCATTGATCTATGTGTCTATTTTTGTGCCAGTACCTTGATGCTTTGATTACTTTAGCTTGGCAGCATACTTTGATATTAGGTAGTGTGATACCTCCAGCTTTGTTCTTCTTTCTCAAGACTGCCGTGGCTATTCATGGTCTTTTATGGTTCCATATAACATTTTAAATTATTTGTTTTAGTTCTGTAAAAAATGCCATGGGTATTTTGATAGGGATTGCGTTGAATCTATAGATTGCTTTGGGGAATATGGACATTTTAATGATGTTAATTCTTCCTATCCATGAGCATAATTTATGCTTTCATTTATTTGTATCTTCATTTTCTTTTTTTAGTGACTCATAATTATCTGAGTATAGATCTTTAACCTCTTCAGTTAAATTGATTCCTATATATTTTATTGGTGCAATTGTAAATGAGATTGTTTTCTTAATTTCTCTTTCTTTTAGTTCATTATTTGTGTATAAAAATGCAATCAGTTTCTGAATGTTAACTTTTTATTTTGCCACTTGACTAAATTATCAGTTCTAACAGTTTTTTGGTGGAATCTTTAGGGTCTGTGTATATTGTTTCATGTCATTTGCAAATAATGATAATTTTACTTCTTCTTTTCCAATTTGGATACCTTTTATTTCTTGTCTGATATCTGTGGCTAGGATTTCCAATGCTATGTTGCATACAAGTGGAAAAAGTGGACATCCTTGTCTCATTGCTGATCTTAAGGAAAATGCTTTTAGTTTTTCTCCATTGAGTATGATGTTAGCTGTACATTTGTCTTATATGACCTTTATTGTGTTGAAGTATGTTCCCTTTCTTCCCACTTTGCTGAGAGTTTTTATCATAAATAGATGCTGGATTTCGTCAAATGCTTTTTCTGCATCTATCGATATGATCATATGATTTTTATCTTTCAATTTGTTAACATGGTATATCACCTTAACTGATTGAAGATATTGAACCAACTTTGCATCCCAGGAATAAATCCAACTTAATCATGGTGTATGCTCTTTTTTAAGTCTTGCTGAATTCA
>NW_011888999.1:66529-68723 GCF_000151845.1 Pteropus vampyrus | reverse complement strand
GGCTCAACACAGGCAAGATGCCACCAACCTGTAGGCTCACACAGCAGAAGGGCTCAACACAAGGATAATGGCAGCTGTCCTTCCAGCCCTCATCCCGAAGCCACATAACTCAGTCCTTCCCTGTATGTCTCTGGTAACTCCCAAGCTACTGTCCCTCTGCCAGAATCCAGGGTGATTGGCTACAGGTGAGTGAGTTTGTGTGCAAGCCCTTTAAGGAGAGGTCCGGGTTTCTAGCTGCCTGCCATTTCATCCATACTCTTGGAATCTACACTAATTTTTACAGCCAGATTTTGTGGGAACTACTCTTCCTGTCACTGAAACACTGGGCTAGGGAGCCCAGTGTGTGCCTAGGACCCCTCACTCCTCCAGGGGGACCTCCGCAGCAAAGATATTCCTCTCAGTGTTCAACCACCATACACAGGTAGGGGGAAAGCCCATTTTGCATCTCTGCTACTTCCACTAGTCTCAATGTGGCCTCTTCTTTATGTCCTTAGTTATAGGACTTATGTTCAGCTAGTCTTCAGATAGTTCTCCAGGTTGATTGTTTTGTAATTTAGTTGTGTTTTAATGTGGTCATGGGAGGAGGCAAGCACAGCGTGTACTTACTCCGCCATCTTGACCAGACTCAGGTATATTTCTTAAACATTTTATTCTGCCTTGGAAGTGTGGAATAGAGAGAAAGAGACATAGCTTTGCCGTCAGACATACAAAAATTCAAAATTTTCATGGCCACTTACTATCCAGAAACTAAAATTCAAACCCACGTTTTTGTGGCTCCAATGTCCAAGCTCTTTGACTCACTGTCTCAAAAAACTAGTATTAATGAGTATGTGTGTGTTCATCACTCTGCTAGGTACTTTTACATACATATCACATATAATCAACTATACACACACACACACACACACACACGCATGCATCTGCACATACATATATACATACACACAGTTACATATAAGTATCTTTTATAATTGACATAATAATTCTGCAACTGAGGTTCAAATGAGTTGAACCTCATTTGAGTTATACAGTTAATGAGTTATACAGTTAATGAGTTATTATTGTAATTGGGTTTTAGGGAGGTTTGATTCCAAAGATAGAGTTTGTTTTACCATCACATGTGGACTTAGGATTAATCTTTTTCTTAATTAAAATGAAAAGAGAAAAGAACCATTTTCGTACTAAAAAAAATAGAGTAGTAAATTTATAAATAGTCTCTGGTGATATCTGTAAGCTCTTTGATGGTAGGGAGAGTTCTTTGTTGTATACTATGCTGTACTTGATGTGCTGTGAATGCACAAGAAATGCCTAACCATAGTAATAATTTAGAATTTGTTAGCCCCTAGAGTCTGAGTAGTACATGTCTCTAATTACAATATTTTATAGTTAAAATGTCATGATTCTTGCTGTTAAGTTGATGACAAATTAGATTGCAGTAGTCTCCCCTAAACTGTGAAGGATACATTCCAGCACCCCAGTGGATGCCTGCAAACCACAATAGCACTGAACAATATATATATACTATGTTTTTTCCTGAATATATATACTCTTTATTCTCTTTGGCATATCCAAATTGCCAGTATCACTACTCTTGCACTTTGAAGATATATAAGGTAAAATAAGTGTTACTTGAACACACATACTGCAATACCTAGGTAATCGATATGATAACCAACATGGCTACTAAAAGACTAACTAGTGGATAGCTTATCCAGTGTCGATACACTGGACAAGGGACAATTCACATCCCAGGTAGTATGGAGCAGGACAGCACAAGATTTCATCATGCTAGAACAGCATTTAACTTAAAACTTATGAATTGCTCATTACTGAAATTTCCCATTGATTATTTTTAGACTCCAGTTGATCACAGGTAACTGAAACCTTGAAAATCTAATGAAGCTTTTCTTTTGATTTTTAATCAAGCTTTTGAAAAAATATGAATCAATAGTAATAACTCTTAGCAATTTTCCATGCCCTCTTATAAATCTTACACCTACCTTCCCCCTTGTAGAAGGTACTCACACTTCCCAATGCATAGATGAGGAAAAAGTAAAACTCAAAGTGGGTACAAAGGAATTTTTTTGGACTATATATGGGATAAGGATACACCTGGGGGTATAGACCTATCTTTTGGCTTTCTGATTTAGCTGGTTGTCACCAGTTTTGTTCATTACTCTTCCTTCCTTCCTTC
>NW_011888999.1:63627-65870 GCF_000151845.1 Pteropus vampyrus | reverse complement strand
TATGTCTTTTGAATGAAAACAACATGCAAATAAAAGGTTGGAGGTGTTTTTTCAAAAGAGTAGGTACAGAGTTCAACTAGTTATAGACTCTTCTAAAAAAGTCTGATGAACTCCAGGAATTTCCTCATAGGAAATACAAATTTTTATTTGAAACACATGTATGCAGGTTGAGAGAAAGGATGTGAACAAAGAGACAGCAACAGAAATATGAACAACGGGAAAGAAGGATGCCAGAGAAAGGCAAATTAGTCCAAAAGTGTGTGTCAGTCATGAAAAAGAGAAATACAGGCCTCGCCTCACAAAGTGTAAGTGTGAGAGTTGCGATTCAGGTCATCTGTCAGATTTTGCGGCCCTTGTCCTTTTTATTCCATCTCCATTCAGAAATTTTAGTTCATTTTTTTATGAGTTTGGCACTCTAAAGACAATCTATCAGAATATGTTAAAGAGAGAGGAGGATGGAGGAAGGAAAAACGGAAGAGTAGGAGGGATGGAAGAGAGCTAAATAGGAGAATCAAAGAACCGATAAGAAGTAGCATCAAAGGAAAATTTATTACATACATTGTTAATTCCATGGACTATGACACAACCATAAAAGTACTACTAAATATTCATTTTCATTTAGCACGAGGAGATGTTTATGATGCAATCAACATGAAAGGCAAATTAAGAACTGTATTCTGGTAGCATATTTGTTGTTTTACAAAATATGTATAGAAAAAGTAGATAAGTACATTTAATAGGATGTCGACAATTATTTTATCACTGTTCCCCCCTTAATATAATATCCCTTTATACATTTCTGTTAATAAGAGTAATAATAATAAAGTTAAAATGTCTGA
Source organism: Pteropus vampyrus (assembly GCF_000151845.1). NCBI lineage: Eukaryota > Metazoa > Chordata > Mammalia > Chiroptera > Pteropodidae > Pteropus > Pteropus vampyrus. The sequence continues at coordinate 65,031 of NW_011888999.1, read as the reverse complement.
AAGAAAATGGGAGTGTCCTGGATAAGTTCCAAAAAGAAGTTGCCATACCTGGGGCACATTTCTTTTAGGTACTTTAGCATCTTTATGTGAACTAGATGTGTTTGTTCTGAGTGATGTGGAGGGGGTGTTCCCAAGGTGTTCTTTTCACCCGGAGAAAGGGAAGAACATTTGGTGGTAATCAGGTGTTTTTCCCTTCATCCAGCTGGAATATGGTGTCCTTTCTCAGCATTTCCATAGCATTTCAGCCAAGGTGGTTCAGAATGGGGAAGGTGAAGTACATTAGTAAATGTAAATGGGTTCCCTCGTGAAAAAAGGGGGCTGGTTCCTGCTCAACTCAGTTATTTATTAATATATACTCCAGATAAACTTTGCTCTCCACCCTTTCCGCCCCCTCTCAGAAGTGCTGATCTTACTAGTATCTCTGTTATTAAAGATTCACACTAAATGTTAGGCAATTTGGCTACTATGTGAAATGCATATGAAGTACAAATAAGGTTTAACAAATACATAGGTAATGACTAAGTGAATGAATGAATGAATGAATTGCAATTTGCGATCAGAGGTCCTAGATACCGTTCAGCTACTTACAGTCTTTAATGTTTTAGTATCTACTATCTTCCAAATTTAGTTGCTTCAACAGAATAATAATATGTGACTCTCAGAAATTTCACAAAAATTAAACAAGATAACATGAAATGTTTTTTGTAAACTTTAAGCAATACAAATTTCACTTATCTGGAAAGTAGCACTTTTTATTTTTTGCTATAATTATTTTCACTTATACATCATTTATTCAAATTAGATTTCAAACTCCTTAAGGGTTTAGTCACAGTCTAATTGAAAACTGTCTCCTTGTTTTTTATCATGTTACCTTGCTTTATAATTGGTTGCCAATAAGTATTTTATTTATCAGCCAGAATTCTAAACTTGGCACTCTAACCCTAAAGCATGAAACACGTTTAAAGTGTTAGCATTAGTATGTATTAAAATGGACCAAAAAGGACTTCTTTGAATGAATAAGATAATACAATTAAATGACTTCTATGTGTCAGTCATTATTCTGAGTGATTTATATCCATTACCTGGTTTAATCTATAAAAGAAAATATCAGTATTTTTCTTATCTTCCCACTCAAACATGAAAAGATTACACAAATTTTCAGAGAAAAAATGTCTCTATGATATATTTTTAATATAGAACATTTAAAAAGGCATAATCACTTTTGAGATGGTGGCTAAAAAGGTCCTTATTTAGTCCAGACTGATTTAATTTATTTTCATTTGAGCAGGTATCTGAGGGAGAACTAGAGATATAGGAGGCAAGTTATACTCATAGATTTGAAATGTTAAGAGTCACTCATGGTGCCCTAAATATTTCCCAGAAAAGTTAATAGAGAAAAGAAAG
>NW_011888999.1:47896-63577 GCF_000151845.1 Pteropus vampyrus | reverse complement strand
CATTAGTATGTATTAAAATGGACCAAAAAGGACTTCTTTGAATGAATAAGATAATACAATTAAATGACTTCTATGTGTCAGTCATTATTCTGAGTGATTTATATCCATTACCTGGTTTAATCTATAAAAGAAAATATCAGTATTTTTCTTATCTTCCCACTCAAACATGAAAAGATTACACAAATTTTCAGAGAAAAAATGTCTCTATGATATATTTTTAATATAGAACATTTAAAAAGGCATAATCACTTTTGAGATGGTGGCTAAAAAGGTCCTTATTTAGTCCAGACTGATTTAATTTATTTTCATTTGAGCAGGTATCTGAGGGAGAACTAGAGATATAGGAGGCAAGTTATACTCATAGATTTGAAATGTTAAGAGTCACTCATGGTGCCCTAAATATTTCCCAGAAAAGTTAATAGAGAAAAGAAAGTGTAGTGTGGGACTCATATTTAGACTAACAATCTGAACGAAAAAGAGGATAGGGTTTAGAATCAGCTCTAGATTGAAATCCTAGGTTACTCTTTCTAAGTGTGTGTGTTCAAAGGTAAACAACCTCAAATTCTAGTCTATTCTGTAAACAAAGATAATAATACCTATATATTACAGTTTTACAAAAATAAATGCATTTATACAAGTTAAAGGGCAAAGGAGAATGCTATGGAGACAGATTAACTACAAAGGTCCAAGGTGAGAAGAGCAGCCTTTAAGAGACAAAAAAAGCACAGAGCCCAGAAAAGCATATGGCAATAGACAAAGTCAGCAAGGACCCTGTCATGCGGAACCTAGTGGGCCATGGTAAGGATTCCTGTTAATAACAATAGGAGGCTTTGAAGGGTTTTACAGAAGAAAGTAGCATGCTCAAATGTGCTTGTTTTTTAAGAGTGCCTTGATTCAAAGTATGCACACAAAAATCGTAGCCTTTTACTTTTAATCTTTGTCCAGTTGGACTTCCTACTAAGGGTCAAGTACTGTATTAACATTTTTTTATATTACCTGGATTAATTTTTATAGAACCTCTGTGAAATTTTTAACCTATTTTACATTTTACAAATGAGGAACTTAAGTAGTAGGAAGGATAACTTGTATTTGAATCCAGGTTTGTCTGATTCTGCGTGTTCTCATCACCACCAGCTAGTTGCTCCCATAAAGGACTTGAGTGGCAGTGGTGTAGAAGGTGGGCAGGGGCACCAGAAGTATAGAGTCTCTGAAAGATACACCTTATCGTAACCCCCAGTTAGTCATACTCCTTCATCACCCCCTCTCCTTAAGTGCAGGCAGAACTTGGAACTTGCTTCTAGTCAATAGAATATGAGAAGATGATGGGATATTAATTTTCATGATAGCATTATGTTAAGATTCTGTTTTAGTAGACTGTAGCAAGAGATTCTCCTGCTGGATTTAAAGAACTAAGATGCTATGTTATGAGAAGGCTGTGTGGCAAGGGATTGTGGACAGACTTTAGGAACTGAGAATGATACCTTGCTGACAACAGCTAGAATATTTGGACCTTAGTCCTAAAACCACAAGGAACCAAATTCTGTGGACAAACACTTGATGTTAGAAGGAGCCCCAGAATACAGAAAAAAGTGTGCTCCAGCCAGTACTTCTGTGGCAGTTTTGTGAGAGCCTGAGAAGAGGTCACAACTAAGCTGTGTCTGAGCTCCTGACCCACAAAACTCAGCAATAATAAACTACTACAGAATCTGATATGTCAAAGTGAAAGAAGAAAAAGTGGCTACTGGGAAGAGGGATATTTGACCCCAGTTTGCCTCAAAAAGAAAGAATAGAATGACAAAAGAGCAAATTCTTCAGAGAAGAGTCACAGGTCAAGCCAGAAAACAGGGTTCGGATGAAAATGAAAAAGTGTCTCAGATGCGAGTCATCTGAACTATGAGTTGGCTCAGGAAGCTGCAGTTCCACTTTTTCTGTTTTTCCCTCTTTGACATTTTATGCTTAGCTTTAAGGAGCAATTTTGGATTTCACCATATATATTACAGGAAGATAGAAGTCCAGATATTTAGATATTTATTTTTCTTGTCCCAGGTGACTTTTCTTTAGCAAAGTTTAACTGCTTTTTTTATTCTGCTGAATAAATAGCCTCTGAACATGAAAAATAGGCACAGGTTCTATAGCATGCTCACGAATAGAACAGAAATCTTGAACCTTTAATAAAGCATTTTAATTCATACCTAGGGTAGCTCTGCTATTTTTCTTCAAAAAGATGATATAACTATATAAAATATTTTAATAAAAAAAAGCAACCCCAACTCAAACCGACTTAGTCTTTAAGGACAGTTACCTCATATATCAGGAAGTCTAGAGGCAGAATGGTTTTATTTAATATTAGTTTAATCAAAGTACAAAAAAAGCCAATAAAGTTATAAAAGTACTTTTACAGATAAAGGTAAAAATAACACATGGTTATAATGATCAAAGTCTCAGATGTTTTCCATCTCTACAAACTGCCATAGTCATTGTTGGTTTTATTCTCTGGTAGAAGGATGGCTGCTGTGTGTTTCTGGGTATCCCATACAGATAAAATGATGAGCTGAGGAAGCAGAGACAGCCCACCTCCTCTTGCAGTTTTCTTAAGAGCAAGGCAATTTTCATAAAAGCCTCCACCTTATTTCCATTATAGCTCTTTGGCTAGAACTGTGTCGCATACCTATTTCTAAATCAATCACTAGCAATGAGGATGAGATACACTTAAAGTGAGCAAAAGAATCTAGAAGTTGTTTGCCTACAAGATAAAGCAGGAAGGTAGCTGGATAAAATCGTATAAGGCTAAAATCATATAAGGCACCAAAGCAAAAATGGATGCTAGATAGTGTTCACTGCATGGTGCATTGCATTTTTTTTTTTTAATTTTAAAAAAGCTGCTTTTTCTTTTTATCTTGCATGACTGTACCTTTTTATAATTATTATTTTTAAATTTTATTATTGCTTTCAAGTACACAGTACATTAGTTAGACATTTATATAGTTTATTAAACGATTTCCCCTAATTGCTCTTTCTCTCCTCTGGCTCTCCACCTAGCCATTACATTACTGCTGACTGTATTCCCTGTGCTGTGCTCTCTCTCCCTGTGACATCTATTAGCTACTAATTTGTATTTCTTTAACCCTTCACCCCATTTTCCCAGCCCCCCATCCCCTTTCCCCTCTGGTTGTCACCAGATTGTCCTCTATCTTTGTGAGTCTGCTTTTGATTAGTTTATTCTTTTTGTTCCTTAGATTTCTCATATAAAGTATTTACTTTCTCTGTCTAACTTATTTCACACAGCATAATAACCTCTAGGTCAATCCATGTCATAGCAAATGGTAGGATTTCATTTTTTTAATGACTGAGTAATATTCCATTGTATATATGAACCACAACTCCTTTATTCAATTGTCTGTTGATAAGAACTTAGGTTTCTTCCGTATCTAAGCTATTTAAGTTGTGCTGCCATGAACATAGGGGCGCATAGATCTTTACAAATTATTGTTTAAGTTTTCTTTGGATAAATATGCAGAAGTACAATTGCTGGCTCAAAAGGTATATCCATTTTTAATTATTTTAGAAATCTCCAGTCTGTTTTCCATAGTGGCTGTACCAATTTGTAATCCCACCACTTTTTCTCCACATCCTCACCAACATTTGTTATTTGATTTATTGGATGACAGTCAATCTGACAGTTGTGAGTTGATATTCATTGAGGTTTTAATTTGCATATCACTGATGATTATTGACCGTGAGCATCTTTTCATATGTCTATTGGCCATCTGTATGTCCTCTTTGTAAAAGTATCTGTTCGGATCTTCTGCCCATTTTTTAAATGGATTGTTTGTTTTTTGTTGTTTTTGTTGAGTTGTATGTGTTCTTTATATATTTTGGATATTAACCTCCTATCAGATGTATCATTAGTGAATATCTTCTCCCATTCATTGGGTTGTTTTATTGTTTTGTTTATGGTTTCCTTTGCTATACAAAACCTTTTTAGTTTGATGTATTCACATTTGTTTATTTTTTTCTTTTGTTTCTCTTGCCCAAGGGGATGTATCCAAAAAGAAATTACTGTTAGCAGTATCAGAGTTTACTGTCTATGTTTTCTTCTAGAAGTTTTATGGTTTGAGGTCTTACATTTAAGTCTTTAATCCATTTTGAATCTATTTTTGTATATGGTATAAGAAGGTAGTCCAGTTTCCTTTTTTTCAAAGAGCTAGAACAAATAATTCAAATATTTATATGGAACCACAAAAGACCCCGAATAGCCATGGCAATTTTGAGAAAGAAGAACAAAGTTGGAGATATCACACTACCTGATATCAAACTATACTACAAGTCTATAGTAATCAAAATAGCATGATACTGGCATAATAAAAGATATATTGATCAATGGAACAGAAGAGAGCCCAGAAATCTATGCCTATATGCTCACTTAATATATGACAAATGGGGCAAGAATATACAATGGGGTAAAGACAATCTCTTCAATAAATGGTGCTGAGACAACTGGACAGATAAATGTAAAACAATAAAGAAGGTGCTTTTCTACAACATCTTAAAATTTATTATTTTAATGACAAAACAAAATATCATGTTGCTATCCCCTAATTTACTAACTTTTGCCTTAATTCTTCATTTTATTTCAATAAGTTTATAAAAAATATTTTCTAACCTCTCCTCAATTTATGCATTAGTAATTGCCAGGAAACTAGAGTGAGATTATTCTCTGAATCTAGTTTTAGCTTTGTTGGAAGAATAAGTTTTATATGAATTGACTGTTAAGAAGATGATTCTGTTATTTTTTTAAAAATCATCCTAGTATTTTAGTTAAGTGTCAAACAAAAGTGTAAAAAAACATTTATTTGAGATTAAGTATACATAATACAGTAAGGTTCTTAATTGCTTAATTTATTTGCTATTAACCTATAGTAACATTTAGTTTATTTATGTTAACTTAGGCTCCCAAACTTTACAGTAAGTTTCCTTTGGGAAAATCCCAGAGTTTTTCTGGTATTTTTAACATCAACAACAATAACACAATCTCCATTTATTGAGAGCCTATCATTTGTCCATAATTAACCCTATGAAATCAATATTATTATCTCCATTTTACAGAGATTATCTTTAAGTGAATTGCAAAAGAATGCTTTTTAGAAAATAGTGAAGATAAAAATATAATGTTTTCTAACTCTAACATCCATAGTGTCCCACTCAGCTAAATTGTCCAGTATAGTAGCAACTCAATAAATAGTTGATGAATCAGTGGATGAACAAATTTTAAGCTCAAATGAGTGTTTTTGTTACCCAGTGTTTTTAAATCATGCTATACATTCTCTACCAATTAAGGTACATTTTGCAAAATATAGTCTGTTCACTCTAGATTGATTCACTTGATTTGTTTTGGTTTGTTCTAATAGGCAAAAGTTTGACCTTCCCTAGAGCTTTAAATAATGTTCCTAGTTTTCTTCAATCACCCTACCTAAAGTGTAACTATTTAAGTAAGAAAAAAGCAAAAGAACCTTCTCTACAGGAAAGTCATTTTATCAGGCCGGGATTACATATAGAGTTTATTAGCAGAGTGGATTTGGTAATGAAAGGATGGCTAACATGGATGACCTTTCTCATACATCACAAAGACTGAAAGGCATAGAATTTTTGAGTAACAGTCCCCTCCTTCCAACTCTGTTATGAAGAATTGAGGATTAAACCCATAAATTCAGAAAGGCACCATCTTGATGCAGAACACTTCCAGTTACCTTTGGATGCAAGCAGGCAACAAATGAACCAGCTTCTATTTCTCATGCATACTGACAGAAATGCTATCAGAAATTGGAATGTGATGTGTTTGTTGGTGTCTGTGTGTGTGTACATGTTCACCTATGTGTGGTGTACCATCATTTTGCCTCATAGGCTAATGGATGTATTATAATAATCCAGTGAGTTCTGTTTACCTGTTACTACCTGAAATTCCTATACTCATCTGAGGACTACTGTTAATGGATGCTAGGCACTGTGGTGAAGTTATTGCCAGAAATGATAAAATGGCAGATTCTTCATACTCTTGGTCTCTTTTCCTCTTAAGCTGTCAGGTATCTATCATCATGTCACTCACTTATAAATCTGCTTGAATGATTAGGAATAGAAAAGGAAATTGAAAAGTGTAAGGAAAGTAACACTTGTTAAAATCCTAGAATATGCAGATATAAGGCACTTTGTGTATATCACCTTCCTTAACCCTCCCAACAATACTTTAGGTAAGTATTATTCTGATTTTAGAGATAGAAATTGAGCACCCCCCAAGTTAAACAGCACATTTGAGATTATAAAAGCCAGTAAAGCTTCAATTTCAACTCAGAACCCAGGTAAGGAAGAAAAAAAATCTAGAGATTTTTATAAAATTAAAACATAATTAATGGATTATGTATTATAACCACTCAGCAAATTTGTACAACTGTTACCTATTCTAATAGATATACACCATCTAGATGACAAATTGTGGTATATTATGATCTTAACGTGAGCACACATTTGAAATACTGCATTTAACTCAAGTAGCCATATGTACGAATCATTTACAGGCTTCTGAGTGTACAGAGAAAGATGTTTAAAAAATAAAGAGTTCAAGAATTACATGATGAGAAAATAAGTTTTATGAACTGCAATAAAATACTTAATCTGACTCTTCCATTGGAGAACTGGATACTGGAGGGCAGAGGAGTTAATTCCTGTACCAAAGATCACCGACCTTTTCACCACAGCAAACGATAATGACAAAACGGCCCTAAACAGAGCTTTCTCACAAGGACCTGCATCACAGGCCAATTTTAAGTGAGAATACTTGCCTCCCGGGTTCAAGTGATATCTACCCTGGAGTAAAGAAAGTTTCCAGAGGAAACAACCATGTTCTGTGAAGACCCAGGAAGAGGGCATGAGAGCCAGTGAGAAGGTATTACAGAAAGGCCAATTACAGGTTCCTATCTGGTAGAATTTTATAAAAACTCTAAATGTCTGAGAACAACAATGAAAAGATAGAAAACTGGTATTTTCTTTCTCAAAAAAAACCAAAAAAACAAAAAAAAATGTTCTATCAAAACATTGTTATGAGATAAACTCATGTCTTAACCATCTCAAAAGGGGAAATTAGTGCTCAGGTGTATTAGTTTTGTTTTAAGTTACAAATAATGTGTCAGAGATGAACATTAACCCATCTGTTTGGCTCCAAGCTTGTGTTCTTGATTGTCGACCATTGATTCCCAGAAGGCATTTATGTAGAAATTATTCAGTTGTCTGTCAGGCAGCGGTGTACTGAAAGGAAACTCTTATTGAGAAACAGGCTAGTTTTTGTGACCTCTTAGATCTCTTTAATTTCTCAGCTTGTTTGATTTTGTGATGCAGCTGGATGTCATACTTACAATACTCAGGTAAGGCTAACGATGAAAATTGGTACTTAAAAATAGAACTTTGGAGACTTTCATTTACCTTGATCTTCTTTAAATAGCTCTGTGGATGAATGGCATTTGGCTCCATTAAAGGTTTATATACCATGCACACAATGTTTGAAATTTTTCCCTCCAAACTTACTTATTATAACATGGTTCTTGGCAGCTAAGCCATATGTCAACTCCAGAGTGGTTTGCTTGGTGTGAAGATAATTACTCTAGGGTTAATTACAAAACCCTTCCAGCTTTATTATATGTGTTCCTCAGAGACAGAGATTTTTTTTTTTTTTTTGGATGCATTATGCAAGACCGAATATATATAAATATACAGCATTGTTTTCAGGCATGAATTTGTATAATTGAAAAACTTCCAAGGGGCTGAATGGCAAAGTTTACATAATCCTTACGTTACTACCTCTCATCCCTTCTCTCATTAACTGTGAATATACAATGATATGCATTAGACATTTCCTAGATTTACCGTGTGCTAGCTGGTCAAATGATTTGGAGATCAGAAGTTTATATTTGTATCATGAGATTTTTCAAAACTGTAAATTTTCTCTCTGAAAAACCTAATACTGTTGAACATTCCCTTTTTAAAACTTCTTCCTAAATCTGCATTGCCGCCAAAAATGTATCATTTATAACTTTTTTTTTCTTTGCTTCAAATAAGGGAAAATTCAAAGTAACATAAATAATGAATGCATTATTTTGGTCATATAATTCTCAAGTTATAGGAAGTAGAGGTAGGAACACAACCAGTGGCAAGTACATCACGTGTCTAGCTCTACTTCTCTGGATTCTCTTTGTTTCATCCTTCTCAGTGTTAACTTTTTCTTCAGAGTGGCTCATCATGGCCACAAGATGGCTACCAGCCACAACTGATGCAACAACATGTGTGCTAGTCCATTTCCAGTGAGAGAAAAACAGGGTCATTACCAATGCATGCAATATGAGTCCTTCTTTTAGGTTGTATGGAGCCAGCCTAGGTTGCTAGGCCAAGAAGAGTGTATAGAGAAAGGCCTGTGTCAATTTGGAATACTTTATCATAATTAGAACTTATTTTTGAAGCTGAGGATAGATTTAGTTTCCCCTACATCATGAGAGATGGGCAGAACATCATTGATGTCCTGATGCAATAGGTGCTGCATAGGCAATGCACAATTTCTTCTCTGTAGGTTAACACATTCTTTCAATATCTAATCGGTCTCCTATGGGCTCTTCTCTCTTCATGGACACTTCTTTGTTGGTGCTTCTAGGGTTCTGTACTTGAACTTGTTTTTACTTCAGTGATTACGTGTAGATTATAATGTGGAGTAAACATGTCATAGATGTGTATGGTGTGCAGTGATTAGGGGAACAGATTCTGGAGCCAGGTGACCAAAAATTTGAATTCTAGTTTAATCACTTGGTCTCTGAGTCATCTTAGGCAATTTCTTAAGTTCTCTGTGTCTCATTTTCTTCAAATGGAAAGCAGGGATAACAATAATATCTAAATCATAAGACAAAAGTTTTTATAAGGATAAAATAATATAATATGCAAAGTGCTTAGAACAGTGTCTGCTCTTACTTTTAAAAAGTCTTTATAGCACTTCAACCTCAAAAAAGGTTGATGTGAGCAAAGGAAAGAAAAAAAGAAAAAAAGGCATTATGCCATATTTATTCATTTCCTTCTTTCAAGTTCAAAAGAACAAAAACGGTAAATGTCTTAAGAAAGAACCTGTATTCCTTTATGTTCATTCTTTTAAAGGGGGGTGGGGATCAACATTTATTGTACTTGTATACAGTATATGTGAGGTACTGCTATGAGTGCTTTAAACCCATCCTGTAGTTTCCCCCAAACCATATGAGTGACATTATTGCCCTTCTTTTACAAAGGAAGATCCCAGGCTCAGAGAACATGAATATATCATCCAAGATCAGTACATGGTAAAATCAGGATTTGAAATCTAATTAGTCTGACTTTGCTTGCTTACTTTTACCCATTCCTTCAAACTTGATTTAATCATTGTTCCCTCTGTAAAGCCTTTTCTACCATTCAGATTGGGTTCTGTGATTTATTTAATTGTTTCCTACGCTTGCTGCTATGGTATTATCGATCACATCATATTGTCATTGTCTGACATTGTCACATTACTTGTGAGTGTCCCCCCATAGACATTTACCTCCCGTTATATTCTCAGCAGAGAGCAGCAACCACAGTAAGCTTTTTTGAATGAACAAATAACTTAATGGGCAGATATGAGTGTCTTCAAACCCCATGGTGATTTTTCTTCTATAATACTCAGATCTTCAGTCTTCCCTTTAGAGAAGTGTTGGGAGAGATACAGCTAGCTAGCTAGCTAGATAAACAGACAGATAGACAGAAAGACAGACATCAAAGTCCCTTGGTGAATCCCTGGAAGAGGTGAGCTCTGTATCCATTTTTATGACTCCTTAGCCAGACCCTTGAACTCAAAATAAGACCCCTTTTTTAAACATATCTGCAAGGCAGACATATCTGGATTTATCACTTTGTCAGATTATTTTGCTTTCTTTTATAAAGCAGAAGAAAATTTTGAGAAAACTTCAAAGTATAATAAAAAAGCAAAGTGTACTACGTATATGTGTGTTAAAATTAAATAAAATTTTATGAATGGTTTCTTATAGCCCCTTTACCTTTTTTTTTAAGAATTATTTTTTTGTTGTTGCCATTAAACATCCAGTTTTGAGGGGCTTGTATATTATATACAAAGTTAGAGAAGATGAATTTAAAATCAGGCCAAAAGTTTTGATATTTTATAGGACCAGGAAGATGTGCTTCATGATGAGATTTGTGGTTGTTTTTATAATGTACAATGTATATAACATATTATTGAATTTTACACTTGAAACCTATATAATTTTATTAAACAATGTCACCTCGATAAATTAAGTTAAAAAAACTCCAAAAATTGAAAGAGCAAAGCAATTTTAGTTTTCATAGTAAGAAAATAAATACTGACTTTCTCTCTTTAAATAGTGGTGTAGCTTTCTTTGGAAGGCAGATAAGAAACACTTCATAAAAATAAAAGTTTATGAATGTTATTTGTTCCTTACATGTTTGATTATTTACATATCTATTAAAACAAAGCAACTTAGATGATTAGTTAATTGTATTTATATAGCAAATATTTACTAAATGTCTTTTAAGCATTAAGCACTTTTCTGGGTAAAATGTATGAGTCTGAGTTCTTATTCTCAAGGAATTTGCCATTTAGTAACACCATTCCTATGCATTTCACAGTACATTTAGTGAAAGCAGTTGTTATTGTTGCTTTTATTGCATTGACACAGGCTAATATAAGTCTTATGAGCTAGGCAAAAAGGTATTATTTTCTTTTTTTATTTTATAAATGAGAAAATGAAGTTTTAAGGCTGTTTATTGACTTGGCCCAACTCATGTTGCTTAAATGATGCCAAGATTTGAACCCAAAGTACCTAAAAAACACCCAAATGATTTATTGTCATATTATGTCTCAGGTATTAGTAATGAGGGAATGTTCATCACCTCTATTTCTTATTTTGTAAAACTGGAAACTCAACCTATCTATCAATGGTCTAAAACTAAAGAGCAAAGTGAAATTCTGTCACTGTATATTTAAATTTTATTACACAATACATTATTTATCATGGTATTGAAGTCCTTTTGTACATATTATTACACTGGATTTTATGCCTAGGTTTTGCTTTATTGGTATTTTTTTAACCTCATTCCTCTAAAAACAAAACAAAACAAAGCAAAACAAAACAAAAACCCCCTGGTGTTTTTACATATGATGTTTACTCAATAACAATATGCTAAGTTGAGTTATATACATCTACCTCAAAGAGGCAGTTTATTATAGTGGTTAGAAGAACAAGCTCTGGTGTCAGACCACCTGAGTTTAAATCTTGTCTCTACCACTGATAAACTTTGTGACCTTTGGCAAAGTTTCCTGGTCTCCCTGTGGCTTAGTTTCCTCATTAAAAGTAGAGATGAATGCAATTATGTCAGTGATATGGTGCTGATTAAATGATAAGGCATTCTTAGCACACTGATACTCTAGCTTCAATTGGAACTAAATTTATTTTACTTCTTCCTATTTCTTTCTCATCTGACTGATTATCCTTAACTTTATTACAGAGAAAACTTCCTGGGGAACCTGGGTAAAATGTAGATTCCTGGGTCTCACCTACCAGAGACCTGTACCCTCTAGATTTGATGTGGGCCCAAATGATTTATATTTTTTCACAAGTATTCCCAGGCTACCATCCACATGTTGAGAAACTCAGCCTTGGAGCATTCATCTACATATTTCCTTTTGCAAATGGCACACTACTCCTACTTTCTGTCCCCTGTCCTAATCAGGAGCCAATACTGAGTGTTTCCATAATACCTGGAACTGCTACCCACAGGATGACAGGTAATCTTCCAAATGTTTAGTCATATTCTGCCCTGCATCTTCACTAGATCATTAAGTCCCTAAAAGCTGGAGGCAATCAAGTTTTTTTCACTAACCCACGAATCTCTCTAATTTCTTGGAAGATACCTTGAAATGTCAAAGGGAACCTCAAAAGCAACATTCTCAGTATAACTATTAGTGTGAAGACCTCTGTGCCATTTCCTGGAAGCTAAACACTCATGACAGTTACTTCTTTAGAGGAAATAGGGAAAGTAGCAAAGGAACAAGAAAAAACTTATGAAGTTCATATTAAAATTATTCAAATGAGAAGTTAGAGCATGACACTCATCTGCAGAGATATCTCCTGGAAAGCCAAAGTGTAAATGGCAGTTTGGGATTAAGGTAAGAAAATTTAAAAAAAAATAACTGAGCTACTCCAATTATTTGACTGAAAGGATATAATGAAAATAGCCACTGCTTATCCAGTGCTAAGTGCCAAATATTATGGAAAGTGTCCTCTGCCTATTTTTAGTTTTCAAAAAGATTTTTATATATCGATATAGTTAAGTAGACATAGAGATAGAGGTAGCTCAGCCTCTCTTCCTCCCCAGCTCTATAAAAAGAACACACTACTTGTTAACTTAGCTTCTTCCTTCATCCTACCCTTTCTGGCCAGAAAGGGCCACCCAGTGTGCCAACTTTTGTAGTGCCAACTCAAAGAATATGTCAACTTGACTGAAGGAGAAAAGGAAAATCATGTAGTTAAAAGGATAAATTAACCTACAGAATAAAACCCCTCACCAAAGTGAAGGAAAAGGCTTTTAAAAAGGAGAACAAAGCTCAAGTATGGTGAGTAGAGTGAGAGGTTTTACATCTTTTGTTTGTTAGTTTTGTTGGCAGACACAGTTGTTAGGTACAATCTGTGTGTACATATACTAAGAGGTAATATAGTACTCTATTTTAATGGCTAAGAGAACAGATTTGGGGCCAGAGTCCCTAGGTTTACATTTCAACTGCCTCACTAATTTTGTGACCTTGGTAGTTATTTAAACTCTGAATGTCTCCATGTTTCCTACTACATTGTTTTCTCTATAAATGGGAATGGTGGTGTCATTCTTTGGACCACCAAAAAGAAATGATTTTAATGTATGTAAAGTACTTAAAATAAAGCCTGGCACTAATGACCACTATTGAAATACTTGCTGTTATGTTCATGTCTGCATCCTTCTTTAGGCAATGAGTTCCGTGAAGGCTGAGGCCACATCTAACTGTTTGCTGTGCCTTCAGTTTCTAGCAGAAGTCCTGGTTCTATGTTGAGTTAGCTAGTCAGATGAATAGGCTCTATATTTTATCCTTTCTCATCAGACTCATGCCACTCAAAACCATAATTGAAATAGTTCCTAAATAGTTATGGGGATGCCAGAAAAGTCAGGGCCTAATGTACTTCTCCTTTCAAGAATTAGAGAGGAAGATTTTTTTTTTTTTTTAATTTGACGCACCTAGAGCCTCTTCCAAGTCCAAAGAAAGAAATGGCAATAAACAGTGATAGAGGGAGTAGATGGAAAGAAGTAAGACCGGGAGGCATGTCAAGATAGAAGATATTTATTAAAAGTTACTGCTGTCTGCCTTGCCACAGACATTATCTCCTCTAATAAAGAGACTTTTTTATCTCACTCTTCACATTTTTTCATTTGAAGTAATTTATTTTGTTTTAAGTAACGAATGGATTCATGTACAGGTTAATGCAAGGAAACCCATGTGCACATGCATGCACACACTCACAGCTTGAGGAGAAAGGAGCAACTTCCATTTTAAAATTTTTGGATATCAGTAAAGGTGTTCTGTAATAGGAGCTACTTTAATGTTTACCTGCTGAGCATTTCTATTTTCACAGAGAACAGAATAGATGTGTTTAATGTGAAGGTATTGCAACTTAGATTCTGTCACTGATAAAGAAGCAAGCCCTTTTCAACTCTCTAAAATTCTGTTTCTTCCCCATTTACAATAAGTGGGCTAAACACTGTATATCTGATTCCTAACCGGTACTTATGAATTAATGAATGGATGGATGGATGGATAGATGGATGGATGGATAGGTGGATGAATGAATTTTTCCAGTCCAAGAAATTCACTCAGCTCAAACTTCTGGAGCATATTGGGGAAGGGAATTAATGGACTTTAGTTTTTTGAAGTCAGAGAAAAAGGAAGTTTTAATTTTACGACAACCGGGAGTTAAAGCCAGATGATGTATTTAAGAAAGCAGTTAAATTCCACCATTTAATCCTGTATCATGATCCTCAGTTGCAATTTTTTACAAAGCAAATTCTCTGACTATCCTTTCCAGCTGAAAATTTGCTAGGGAAAATCTATAACAAGGTCTGATTATTGGAAGCTTAACATTTCTTCTCACATACATTTTAAAAATAATGAAGACTTGAAGCCACTTTGACAATAGGTCTGATTTGACCCAACTGATTAAAAGGGTCAACGAGAGTTCAGGTTTTTTTCTTTCTCTCTGAGGAAAATTTTAAGAAAAATAAGCCCTCTGTGCCTATATTAGGATATCTTTGTGATTAAAAAACTCTCAACTCACCAACAGCTGAAGAAAAGAGTTCTTTAGTGAAAGAACCTCCATTGCCTGACTCTAGAGCTTAATTATGGTTCCTCCTCATACTAAAATGCACCTCTCTAGTGCACACTGTGATTGAAGGTCTTCCTGCTACCTCTTTGATATGAACTCATAAAATATAATCATATGAAATGCTGCATTTTTTTATGGAAATAAAAATGTGCCCAATAAACTCCACATAGGATCTGAAAAGATTGTCACTCTTGCAATTTAGTTTTGGATAATGAATGCATTCAGGTGTGTGTGAGTGCAGAAAAAACTTACGTGCATGCATGTACACACACACATACAGCTTGAGAAAAAAGGAGTAGCCTTTATTTCAGTATTTCTAGGTATCAATAAAGGTTGCTCTCAAATAGTATAACTTTAATGGCTGCCTGCTGAGTATTTCTAGTCATCTGAGATCAGGTGGAAAGCCTTTTCTGCTGTGTTTATTCTATTTGTTTAAGTTATCTTTACAGACGAAGGATTTGAATGATTATATCAGAGTAGTAGAGAAAGTTTTCTATTGCCAAGTTTTCCATTCCATTTTAACAAGAATTAGCCTCAGATACACACACACACACACATACACAAAATCAGCAATCTGGATTAGGTTTTGAAAAAGGGGTCTGAAGCTGGGGAGCCTTGGGATGAGCAACCATTCTGCCACTTACTACTGCTTTAGATCTTGTCTAAACTCTATGACTACTCAAGGTTTCTCATCTGTAAAGTTAAATTAATGCTAATACATAACTCAGATACGCAGTATATAAAAGGTGGTGGTGGTGGTTATTGATTCTACTTCTATTTGCTTGGCCTCATATCTACTTCTAACCCCATCTACTCTATCCCTGCCCACACAAATGAGCAGCTAGACCTCAGTTTATAAATATGCTTTTTATTTGAAGTCCATTTGTGAATCAGCTGCTTGAAGATTGAGATGATTTTTCCCCCATGTTAACAACAGCCAACTCATTTTAAATACCTGTTCTTTCCCATACCTGAGTATTGTGTCATTATTCTCTATTTAAAGTTCTACAAAAGTTTCCAAAAGGAGAAACCAAAACTCAGCAAGTTTATTTTCCAAGGTCACACAGGTGCAAGCATACCCTGTTTTATTGTGCTTTGTCTCACTGCACTCCACAGATATTGTGTTTTTTACAATTGAAGGCAAGACCCTCTATCAGCAAAAAGATTATAGCTTGCTTTATTGTGGTGGTCTGGAACCAAACCCACA
>NW_011888999.1:32592-47041 GCF_000151845.1 Pteropus vampyrus | reverse complement strand
ACTTCCTGACTCCTAATTGAACAGAAGTGGTGATTGAATAATTAGATAAACTTTTTCAAGGAAATCACTTAAATGAGATGAATCTAGCCCTAATGCCAAAGTCTTACTCATAAGATTTATTAAACAGTGCATTTTAAGAACTGTAATAGAGTTGATTTGTGTTGTATAGAAGTTTCAGTGAGCTTATATTTGCCCTGGTAAATGTCAAGGTTATCTCCCTCTACCTTCTGTGGATGATCAGCTATTTGATCACTAGCACCATTTGTTGAAAATATTTTCCTTACCTCATTGATTTGCTTTGGTGACTTTGTAAGAAATGAATCACCTGTATAAGTGTTGATCTATTTATGATCTCTTTATTTAGTTCTGTTGATTGATTTCTGTCTTTCTACCAAAACTTCATTGTCATGATTACTATAGTAAGTTTGGAAGTATTAGTCTTCCAAATTTATTTTTTTCAACATTTTAAAAATATATATTTTTTTGTTTTTCTAGGTTCTTTACATATATATTATAGGAACCATTGTTGATTCCTATAAGATTACCTGCTGAGATTTTGATTGATATTACATAAAGAGAAGGATGGAGATACAGATATATATCGGATTAGAAATAATTGACTTCATCATAATAATATAATCTTAATAATATAATCCATAAACATGACACATATTTGATATATTAGGGTGTTTTAAAATTTCTCTGAACAAAGCTTTGTAGCTGTCTATGTAAACTTTTCACATCTTTTGGTAAATTAATTTCTAAGAATTTTTGTTTGATAATGCTATTACAAATGATAATTATTTTCAATTTTGCTCTTCATTTGCTTTAAGGTATATGATTGATTTTTGTAAATTAACCTGGTATCCTATGATATTGTTAAATTTACAGATTTCTTCTAGTAGTGGTATTTTTTTTATAGATTTCTTATCAATTTCTATTTACATTGTTATGTCATCTGTGACTATTTAAATTTTTATCATGCCTTTATTTTTCTTATCATACTGTTCTGGCTAGAAACATCAGTATGATTTTCAATAGAAATGGTGATGAGGTATTATGAGAAAGCATTCCTACTGTCACCACTACATATGATGTTATTTGTAGGATTATTATATATGCCCATTATCAGGTTGAGGAATTTTCTTTCTAATTCTTGTTTGACAAGGACTTTTATAGAGAATAGATGTTGAATTTTGACAATTCTTTTTCAGTCTACCTCCATTCTTTGTTTTCCTTCTAGGACTCTGTGCATATTTAATTTTAGTCCCTTAATATTGCTAGACAGCTGATTCTTTGTTGATTTATTTTAGTGATTTTTTTTTTCTTTTAGTGCTTCAATATAGAAAATTTCTATTGCTATGTCATTGTTTACTTTCTTCATTATTAGATTGGCAGTTAATTCTATCCAGTACTTTTTATTTGAAATATTGGAGTTTTATTTCTAGAAATTTTATTTGAATCCTTTTTAATATTTTCCTTTTTTCTCCTCATCATGTTCTAGCTTTCCTCCACTTTTTTGAACATGTATTTCAAATACTCTTTTACTATCCTTCTCTACCAATTCTATAATCTGGATTTGATATGTGAATATTTTTTCAAAGACTTTTTTCACCTATGTTTATAAAGGATATTGGTCTTTGGAGATTATACACACACACACACACACACACACACACACACACACACACACACACACATACATATATATGTATATATATGTACAAATTTGGAAATCAGGGCAATAAATTCAGTTGGCAAGTTGTTCTATTTTTTAGAATATTTTAGTAAGCTTAGTAATTCTTTCTGAAATGTGTGATAAAATTCACCATTGAAGCTACTGGACTTGACTTTTCTGGAAAATAGTTTAATTATAAATTCATTAAAAAAACTAATTTAAGATCATACTACTTTTGTTTTCTATTTCTTCTTGTGTTAATTTTAGCAAATTGTATCTTTGAAAAAAATCTGTTAATTTCTTCTAGGATTTTCTTAAATTATTGGCATAAATATGATAACAATATCTTGCCAAATTAATATCTCATTAACATCCATTAAATCCAATGCTAATATATTTCTCCCATTCCTCATATTGGTAATTTGTGTTTTCTATATTTTTATTAACCACTTTGTTATTCATTTAATACTTTTTTTTTTTCAAAAATAGCCTTTGTTTTTGTTGTTTTTTATTGTGTTTCCATTTTCTACTTATTGATTTCTGGATTTTTTTTTTTATTTGTACTTATTTTTGGTTTAATTTGCTCTATTTTTCTATATTTTTAATAAAACCTTATCTGTTTGAGAATTTTCTCCCTTTTTAGTGAGATCAATTTTTTAAATAAACCTTTTTTTAAGCTGAATCCCACACATTTTGATAGGTTGTGTTTTCATTTTTATTCTATTCAAAATATTTTCTAATTTATTTTGTGATTTTGTCTTTGTTCTATTGAATAGAAGTGTATCACATCATTTCCAAATTATGGATTTTCACAATTTTTAACTTAATTTTGTTGTGATAAGAGAACATACTACATGCCATTTCAGTCCTTTAAAACTAATTTAGAACTTAAATGATCTCTCTTGGTTTTGATTCAAGTGTTCTTAGAAAAAAGCTTGTATTTGCCTTTACTGGGTAAAATGTCTTCTAAATGTAAATTAGGATGAGCTTAATGATAGTATTATTCAAATCTCTCTATACTTACTGAATTTTGGTGACTACTAGTGATAGCAATTATTAAAAGATTTTAAAATATCCACATATAATTATGTCTATTTGTGTATGTTTTATCTTTTAGATTTGCTTACTGCTGCTTTATGAATTTTGAAGTTCCATTTTTAGGTTATACAGATATTTGCATGTGTCTTGATGAATTGATCTCTTTATCATTATTGTGTATTTTTTTGTTAATGGCGATAATATTTCTTAGAAGTCTATTTTGCTTGATATTAAAGCAACCACTTGAGCTTTCTTTTGCTTAATATTAGTATAGTATATCTTTCTCCATTTTTTTTTACTTTTAACCAATCTTTCTGTTTGTCCCATTTATTCTTTATTTCTTCCTGTCTTTTTTAAAAGGTATTTGAGTATGTTATTCAATTTTGTTTCTTGTATTGGTTTTTAAGTATACTTCCATATTTTTATGTTGTTAATGGTTGCTCTAGATTTCACAATATGAATCTTTAACTTATTATAATTGTCCATATATTAATATTATACCATTTCATATATAACTTATGAAGTTTATAACAGTATACTTTATTACTTCTTTTCTGTCCTTGGATATTATCTTTTCATATCAGTGCTACACTTAGTTCTACATATGTTTTAAATCTCACAATGAATTATTATTTCTGCCCTTAGTCAATTATACATTAAAAATTTTTTTTTTTAAGTTCTACCATTTATGTTCCAATTTTGGTGATTTATTCCTTACTACACATCTGGGCTTCCACTTTATTATTTTTTTTTTTTAGTCTAAAGAACTTCCTTTAATATTCCTGAAAGATAGGTCAGTGAATTCTTCAGCTTGTGTCTGGAAAAAAAAATTGTAATGTTTTACTGATTCCTTAAAGATATTTTTGCTGGATACCAATTCTAGATTGATTTTTCTCTCTCTTTCTCTCAGTACAAGAATATTGGTCCAGAATATTCTGGCTTTCATAGTTTCTGATGAGAAGTCAGTATAATTTCTTATTGTTGTTCATGTATGTGTAATATGTTTCCTCTTTTCATTTCTTATCTTTATCATTGAGTTTCAGCAGTTTGGCTTTGATATGCCTAGATGTGGTTTTCTTTGTGTTTGCGCTGCACAGAGATTTCTTGGGCTTTGTGGATCTGTTAATATTTTTCATCAAATTAGATAACAATGTTTTCATTATTCTCTTAGCCTTTTTCCATCCTCTTACTCTTTTCTGGTACTCTCATTACAAATTTTGACTGTTAGGTATTTTCAAACTGAAATTTATTTTTTCGCTCTAACCATTTTACTCTCCGTACTTTCGTCTGTAGAATTTCTATTGCCATGTCTTTAAGTTTATTTACATTTTCTTTCAAGTGTGAAATCTAATGTTAACCCCATACCATAGATTTTTCATTTTGTATAGTGTATATTTCGGTTTTATGATTTAATTTTTTTAAGCTTTCATTTCTCTACTGATATTCTTCCATTTACTATTTTAAAGTCCTCCGATAGTTTTAAGGTCTCTGTGTCTGTTTATAATTACTCTTTTCTTAAAATACATATGGGTCACATTTTTCTGTTTTTTTTCATGTCTACTAATTTGTTATTTTATTTGACCATTATGGATATTATATTGATGAGATTCTAAATTTTGTTGTCTTCCTTTAGAAACTGTTGAATTTTGTTCTGACAGATAACTTATTGGAAAATCAGCTCGATTAATTTAAAAACTGTTTTTAAACTTCATGAAGATGGTTTTACTGTAGTCATTAACTATAAAACTAGAGTAGTTCTATTTGTAAAGTGTTGCCTTCTTGAGGAGGCCTCAATTCAATACTCAGGTTATTTGTCAGGGTCACTCCACACTTACTTCTCAGAGTACCTGTCTCTCAGTATTGTATGATCTTGGGAATTTTCACTTAGCTCACAAATTTCCAGTAGCTGTCCTCTCCCTGGCCTTGAAGAATTTTGCTCTATAAGTGTATAGCTTGATATTCAGCCAAAGGCATAAATGTACCCTTATCTATATTTTTAGTGCTGCTTCTCTGTGTCTGACTTTAGTCTTGTACTCTATCTTGCAAATTCTAGCTGCCTCAGCAGCTCCATACTCCAATTGTTGCTTTATAACTCAGGAAGACCACTATCTTCTGCTTGGGTTCCAACACCCTGCATTATACACTTGAATGTGTTTACAGACTGGGATGATCAAGTGTCTTGTCTCAGGTATTTTTCTTTCCTGAATGCACATAGTCCTAAATTGCCTATAGTTCAATGGCTGAAAAGAAGTTTCTTGATATACTATGTTCGGTTTTTAGTTATGTATGATGAGAGGACTAGTCCAGTATCAATTGCTCTGTCATGACTAGAAACAGAAGTTACTCAGGGCACTTTTGAAAAATACTAATGCAAAATCGCATCTCATTTCTGCTGGACTGTAATTTCTTGGACTTCTGAAAGTCTATAGCTCCTATCTATTTAAATTCATTGAAACAAATTTGAGCAGAGGTGCTACATAATTTTATTTCTAACTTTACCAAGATGGGAGGAAAGTTTGTGAATAAAGGTAGGAAGACCAATTAGTCTTCAATTGCAAGAGTTTATGTGTTAAGTGATAGGAACTTGATCTAGGGCAGTAGAAATGAGACTGAAAGACATAAATATATATTAGGGATATGTAGGAGGCTATTATATTTATTTGCAGATTAGGCATGAAAGATAAGAGAGGGTGAGTCTCTCACACAACTGTTAGTCTTCTAGCTCCAGATTTCGGTTGATAATACTGCCACTAAAAAAGGAGAGTATGTAAATGAGATAATGACTTCACTTAAACATGTATTTTCTTTTGCAGTGTCCTGATAAAATATGATGAGGACCTGAATTAAGACAATAAAAATGAAAACTGGAAAAAAGATAATAAAAAAGATACATTTTTCAAATACCATTAACAATATTTGTAGGAGAGAGAATGATGATTCCAAGTATTACTCAGAATTTTCTAGTTCGGATAGTTATGCAATTGTTTGAGATTAAAAACACTGATGAATGTGCAAATTTGAAGTGGGAAGAGTGGAGGGATCAAAGCAGGTGATAAATTCTGAATTGCACATAGTAATTTTGAGAACATACAGGTGGAAGAGTCTATTTTATGGCTAAATAGATCAGCATTGTGGTGAGAAAAAGGATACAGTTTAGAAATAGAGGTTGGAAATTGAAGCTACAGTAGATGAGATATCCTTCAAGAGACAGGAGAGCGAGAAGAAATAAAGAAAGAGGAAAGCCAAGAGGAAAAAATATAAGTACCAATGTATACAGACTGTTTTAAGTATGATTTGTTGCATTCTTTTATTAACACAGAAAAAATATTATATCCTAAAACCATTTAATTAAAGTGCCCAGAATAGAGGTGCTGAAGATTGCATGAAGATTGTCTTTGAAACATATATATTTTTTGTCTTTGCAGTAGGATTTTCCCTCTATGATCATCACAAAATCAAAATCTATAAGTATTCTTATATTACTGGTGAACATGGCAAGACAACTATCTCTCTTAAATATCATCAAAATTGAGAATATGGAATATGGATGAACATTCATATTATTGACTTTTTTTTTTTGATGCTTGTCTAATTCAGCTGATACTTTGCACATTACCAAAAAAAAAAAAGTTAGTGATTAGCCCAAATGGTGAACAGATTGCAATACAAGGAAAAAAAAAAAAAAAAAGATGTGTTTGGGAAAAATCTAAACAGTATGTGTATTGTGTGCGATTAGCTTTTTTCCGATGTTGTTATTCTATGTCATTGCAGTCGATGTAATTGCATCTTGTGAATATGTTACAAACATGTGTTTTGCCCAGATGAAGAGTAATCACAACAAGTAATTTGAACTTGTCATTTGGTAGCATTACTATAAATGGCAGGAGAATATTTTGTTTAATCTTTATGAGTTGGATATGCGTTTTTGTAACCATTCCAAAAACTTGCTTATGGTGGCAGATGCCTGACAGAAATATTTCTGTTAGACTGTTTTTGTGGTTAAAAGAAGAATCTGTAATGAGCTTTATGTCCTACCACTTTCCTGTGAACTTTTACTTTAAGTGGAGAACCCTGGGAAAGCATGTCACCCACTTTCCTGCACACACACAGACACACACGCGCCCTATAAGTAAATGAGAATATGGGTATGTAATTATTTCTGTAGTTCTTTTGTATTTGAAAAAAAAGTCATCATTTCTCTTCTGCAAGGTGATTACAGTTTTCAAACACTTTGTAATATATCTTATCTCTCTGCCTTTGGTTCACTCTACTGCCTATGCTTGGAATGCCGTTTGCCCATTTTCCCTCTCTTGTCCCAGGACTACTGTCTCAGCTGTTCAAAATTCTCTTGCAAGGCACTTGCCTCTGGCTGATGTAGATGTCCTTTATGTGTGCTTCTCATCTGATAACTTTAGCTTTTTTAAATCTGTTGTAAATGTCAGTTACCTTAGCAATCTCATAGATGACTATAGCCTGCCTGAGATCAGAGACGTTGCCCTCATCATCTCTATAGCTCCAGTATTTTTCACTGTGCCTAAAACATGATAAGTATCCAACCCCACTATCCCATCTTCACCGCTAACCATGGACTAATTTGTTTTTTTACTAACCAACAAAATCAGAACTCTCTCTTGGGTGGGAGTGGGGAGAAAATAAGTACATGCTGAGCTCCATCCTAAGCACTATAGAGATTTACAAATCCTGTAATGAATCTTTTCTTACTAAGGCAGAATAAAAATAACAACTGTTCAATACATGTGCAAATAGAATCATCTAGTAAAAGAAAATAATTGAATCGTAAATGCTCATGAAAGTCTTCATGGGAGAAGTATTATCTTGTCTGCTCTAAACGTATATCATTTATGCTAGGCAGAGGAGAGAGTGTGGCAAAGATTGGGCAAAGGAAAACCCGGATGAAGCTGTAGGGGTGAGGATTATGTGATCTCTGGGCTACTGAAGTGATGGAGAAGGAAGCAAGGCCAGGAGGCTGATCTGAAATGTGTATAATTAGATAGTACGGTCCACCATCCATGTTAAACATCTGTATCAGAAAAAAATATATTGAAATTGCTTGTAAATATGTGTGACATCGTGAAAACATGAACTTAGTGCATATGTTTATAAATTTTGGTTTATTTTGAATACTTTAAACCCAGGTCATCAGAAAGTAAAAATATTCGGCAAACCATCCTGTGGTAATTTGAAACCATAGCTATAACAAGTAGTGGCTTTTTTGTTAAACATGAAATGTGTCAGGAAAAGACACTGTAAGGAACCTTAAAGAAAATATACATGTATTATGGGTATACTATGTGAATAATAAATATATTAAAATCAAATTTCCAGTATATTGCCCTTGATATATCGAATATTTACTTAGCATTATTTTCCTTTTGTTGCATCTTCCCTAGCTTTCTTTTTTCTGTCATTGTAATCTTTGGCCCCATGTCTATTATGAAGTGTCAAGTTTAGTCAGTGAATGTGTATGAGAAACTACAAAAACAAACAAACAAAAAACAAACAATAAAAAAACCACTGTGCATTGTTAATACCTATTAATTGACAACAATAACAACATATTAATATTTGTTCTACTATATAGAAGTGTTATAAGGAATTACCCATGTGTGGAAATTTAATCTTGTCAAATAAATCAATAACAATGGAAGCATCAATTTATATGAAAGGATATATGTCAGCACCTTTAACTAGTACCTACCATCACAGCAGGGGTAAATTCAAGTCCTAAACCTCAATACCTGTGAATATGGTCTTATTTGAAAATAAGTCTTTAAAAACATAATCAAATTAAGATGAGATCATAATGGATTAAGTGGGCCCCAAATCCAATAACTGATGTTTTTAAAAGAACACCATGTAAAGGCATAGTGACACCCAGGGAAGAGGGTCATATGACAATAGGCAGAGATTGGAAGAACAAGCCAAGGAATGTCAAGGGTTTCTGGTAACCATTAGAAGCTAAGAAGAGGCAAAGAAAGATACTTCCCTAGAGACTTTAGAGGAAACATAGCCTTGCCAAAATCTTTATTTTGGACTTCTAGCTTCTGGAACTGTGAAAGAATAAATTTCTGTTGTTTTAAGCCACACAGTTTATGGTAATTTCTTATGGCAGCCCTAGGAAACCAAAACAGTGTGTTAACACAGCCGTCTTCACATTCACCATTTGGGGTGTCTAGTGAGAAGTGACATCCATGAGTAAATCTAGATAATGCATCTATGCCAGTTTCTTTTAAGAGAAAAAACTAAAATACTGGCATAGTGTACCAGTCCGGAGTATAGACTTTGATATCAAATAGATGATGATTGCCAATTCCAACTGTAACCTGTTGTGTGACATTAGGGAAAACATCTACTTCTCTCACTCCACTTTTCCATCTGTTTAATGGTAAAAATAGGCCCTTCTCTATGGCCAGGAGATTAGATACTTTTAGATAATATAACTAATAGAATATTGATTCAAGAGTTGAATTCTGGTCTTTATGACTCTAAGCCTGATTTATTCCACAAGAAAATACATGCATACTACATAGCTGCTCAAAAGAGCTGTAAAACCTCTCAAGGTAGGTAAGGTCATTCTGATAGGAGAAATCAGTGGAGCTTTTTCAGAAAAGATGGATTTAGAGTGGCTACTTAGAGCCCAAATAGAATATAAGTCAGAACATTAGGGGCCAGATAGGTAGTTTGGGGTCTCTGAAAGTCTGTCAGACCAGAAGTCAAATTTATCATAGATGCCAAGGCCCCAAAATGGGTGGCTTGTTTAAAGTAAACAGCAAGTAGACTCATGGAATTAAAAAAAATGTAGTAGAAAGTGAGGCCAGAGAAGTAAGCCAAGCCAATTCTTCAGGGCTTAATTACTTGCTGAATGTTGGAATGTATTCTTGTTAGTGAAACATCATTGAAGGTCTTTAAGCAAAAGAATGGCAAAAGATATAAATTATGTAAAAATCACTCATTAATTCAAATTTAATACAAAGTATAAACAATTTATAATAGTTCCAATAATATATAATGCAACAGCATATATAATGTGTGTGTGTGTGTGTGTGTGTGTGTGTGTGTGTGTGTATCACAGATGTTGTATGCATAACTATATTCACACATATTTATCTTTAACTGCAAGGATGTGTACCAAAATTACAACAATGATTATCTCTGGTAATAAATGTATAGGTAATGTTTACTTTTACCTGTCTACTTTTTACTTTGTTTCTCAACCTTTCAGTAATGAACTACCCCCTTATGTCAATAACATGGTGAAAGTCAAGCTAGGGACAAAGAGACCAGAAAGGAGAACCTAGCAATAATCTAGGACAGAAAAGATAAGGCCTTGTGCTTTGACTGAGCAAGAGACAAGTATGAGATACATTTTTAGGTAGAAGTGATAGGATTTGGCAATGATTCATTGGAGAAAGATGTTATAGAGATATAGTCTAAATGACACAGATTTCAGTTTAAGCAGGGGGTCAAGAGGGGCATAGATAGTGGGTTTAGTTTTAGACATGCAGAATTTGAGGTGACAGCTAGACTACCATGATTTTTGGAAGTCACAAGAGTTGCTGCAGTGAGCCAATGTGTTAAGATAGAAAGGTAAAAGATATGATCAAATATTTTCAGAAGAGCTTAAAAAAGCCAAATTATAATGAGTATAATTGTCTGCCTGGTAATAAAATCTCAGAAGCGTTTTGATGTAGATACATTCACATGGGTAGGTTTACTAAGAGAGATAAAGAGATGCACTCTTAGAAGATGGATATAATTCACAAATTATAGTTAATGTTCTATGGTATTATTAGGTGTTCAAATATAACTAAAAATGCAGTAAACTCCACCACCTCATAATAAGGAGCTGACAAGCAACACAGAAAGTGTGCTTAAAAAAAATACATCTCTGCTGCTTGTCACTGTGTCGTCCCAGATGAGGTACATAAATAAACATGTCACTCACAGTGTTTTCACTTCCTCCCACAAGACTGTCAGCAAAGTAGGGTAAGAGAACAAAATCACAGTCCTGGCTAACAGAATCAAAGAAATAATAGTAACAAAAAATAAAGGACCCTGTTAGTCTCCATGTAATGCTGCCTGTAGGTTACGGAGGAAGGGCCCAAACAAGAACTCAAGGGCACATCTAGGAGTGTGCAATTAAGACAGCCCATACTGGTGGAATTCCTTTCAGAGTCTAATAATCACATTGCTAATTTGGGCATATCTTGAACACTATATATTTTAAAAATACATATTGTCAGATTGACGTGTCAGCAACAGAGTCTATCTGGAGTTGTTTCTCTCTTGCGTGACCTTTTCTGCCCAATGAGTGGGCAGAAACCATGATGCAGAAGAGTGAGAGATCTATATGGTTTTAGTCAAATTACTCATGTTTATGAGCCTCAGCTTCATCAGCATAATTGGGATTAAAATAATAATTTACAGTTGATTGGGAGAATTGACTGGAATAAAGTATTCAGAGTCTAGGATGTTTGAGTTTAGGATGTTCGAGTTAAAGTGGAATATGGAAAAAAACGTTTCTTTTTTTTTACTTTTCTTGCTTCTGAAAGCCAATTGAAACAATACTAAAATGTGTTAAAGCTAAAAAGAAACACATATCTACTATGATAAAGAGAACAAGAAAATAGAAAGAAAAAAAAGGAAGCTGGAAAACAGAAGATGAGTAGATATTGATTTAGCTAACATAAGAAAACTAAATCCTAAGCCATCAGTAGGAAAACTGAAAAGAAACTGTTTGTGCCAGATATCTCAATTCACTCAAGAATTTGCTGAAAAAGAGACCTCTGAAAATGGAAGTAGGGGAGGGCAGTGAAGATAAGACAGATTGAAAGCCCCTTTAAGAAGTGGCTAGATCTCCATATGCAATCGTCCAGGCCATGTGACTGAGCAACTCTGCTCCTTTCTTTTACTTTCCATCAAAATGGAAGATTTTTAAAATATGGTAAAACAAAGTACGTCTCTACTTAGATATGTTGATACTGTACTGAAAATAATGAAAGTTTGCATAACAAAATAAGAGTTGAAATCCAGTCCTCCTCCCCTGCTTGATTGTCAGGATTTAGATAGCTAGCTTATACTTCTGGGTTAGATTTTGGAATTGTTCCCTGCCCCTGTCCCCTGCTCCCACTTCAGATGAAATATATCAGATCAAGAGAAACATCTAAAGATACTGATGTTGGACCACTAAGTATATGAAAAAACATTCTCATATGAGAGACCAAAACAAATAGAAATAAGCCAATTGGAGGAACAGAGACTGCAAGGAAATTAAAAGTTCAAAAAAATTCTATCATTAATATTCCCAATTGATAAGACAGAATATGGGCTGCCCTTCCTAACATGGTGGTCTTAGCCAGAAGCTAAAAATAAATAGCAACATAATAATGTAATTTAGAGATACAGAGGTAAAATTAAAGTGTGTTTGCCTCTGTAGAACATGAAATGTGAGGAACAGGGATTCAGAACACTGCTGTTTGTTGTAATAGGTCTTGTAGAAAAATTTGACTTTTTAGCTATGTGTATATATTACTTTCATGAAATTTTAAAATATTAATAATGAGTTTAACATGTTACAAAGCATATATCAACACTTGATGAATGTTAGCTATATCTGAATCAGGAACCTAACCAACTTTATATTTATTATGATTAAATATTTTCTTCTGTCCAGCCATTCTCAAATACACACAATTAGAAGTGTTTATGAAAATTTATTATGCTGTGCTAATTTGTCTTATAGGCTTGAGATTGCCTACTAGTTTTATCCAAAGCCTAAAGATCTATTTTCTAGTTTTTGTTTTTTTTTCTTTTTCTATTACCTCTCCCTCTCCTTCTCCTTTTCCCTCTCTTCTGTTTCCAGTGCTTTAAATCAGACATTTTTAGCATCTCTTGAATATTAGAAGTTGTGACATTCCTGGGCCACGTTCCCCCATGGCAACAATCAGCTGAAGTTAAGTAGTGGCTTCGCCCTTTAAATGAGGCATGTGCTCTCCAGTTTGCTACAGTCTTGCAACCGCCTTTTATCTTTCTCTGAACCCCACTTTACGAAATTGTATTACTTATCTAACATTGTCATGGGGATGGAGGGGTTGCATTTTCAACTCTCACTTCAAAAATGAGGAGCCATTCTTATCCTGATGATATTTGCCATGGGTTAAGTTTCAGAAGCGTATTTGCATTCTAGTGCAAATGTCAATTCAAGAGTTGGATATGAGTGGAATTTACAGAAAGGACTGTGGCTGGAGATATAAATGTGAGCACCATCATCACAGGGTGATACATTTGCTGTCTAGAAACTTGATGAAATTTCCTAGGAGCAAGTGTGTCTAGAGGTAGGTAAAATTGGGAGAGGTATTGAGAATATATGGATGTGGTCTTTTAAGACCTGCAGTTGGTTTTCTTCATTCTTGTCATAGATGTTAGAGAGTGGCAGAGATAACAAGAACAAAAGGATTTCTGTAGATAGTCAGCAGTACCTCCATCCCTTCAAAGGCAATGCCAAAGTGAGAGAGATCTATATTATCGGGGGATTTCAGCCTGGCTTTTAGAAGACCCACTAGGTTGTAGCTCATAATCTATGTGGAAGATATATTAATAAAAACTTATAATAGTAGAAATGCTATTATAAAAAAAATAACAATTTTGCACAGAGCATTGAGCAAGGCTAACTATACTTTGGCAGGAATGAAAGAAAGCTTCAAAAATTGACATGTGAAGAGTATCTTGATGAATGTGAATTTAACAGGTGGAGTAAGAGGAGAATTTACACTGGAAATAAATTTTGAGAGATTTAATTTACTCATTAATTGATTTGATCATTTATTTATCCATTCAAACCAATGAATGTTTACACAGATCATTGAGAGCTGAAATACAAAAGACCTTGTTCTCAAAAAATTTACAATCTAATATAAGAGACAGACACAAACATGACAGTAGACATTAATAGGTGATAGAATAGCAGTAATTAAAAAGTAACAAGGATGCCTGACTCTCCAGAGAGGCCATTAGCACTGGAGTGATTGTTGAATGCCAGAGAAAGCATGATTTCTCTGATAAAGCATGACACCATGATTGAGCTTTTAAGACTATAATGAAGGGGTAAGGAAGAGGAGAAATCCAATGAGCTAAAAATTAAATGGTCTAAGGAGTAAAAGGAAGGCAATGAATCCAAGAAAATTGAGAACTACTGAATGAATTAAGATATCAGTTCTTCCTTAATAAAGCTTTTTAAAAATATGTCATTGTTAGTGTTGATGATAAAGGTAAGGTTGAGTGGACTTATTTTGTAAATTTCATAAGCTTAGATTGATAGGAAAGTAAAACAAAAGAGATGGATCTAGATTAACATTTCCTAGAATGTATGGTTCAGAATTTTGATTCTTTGAAAAGCATTTCAAAAATAAAGTTTTTCTCTTGGAGTTAGGCTTTACTTGCTATATTTGTCATTATCATATCTGATTGGTTATACACTTTCCTTAATTTCTAGTGTCTATAAGAAAAAATAAATTCTGAGAGACGTTATCATATTTTATTTCATGATACTATGGAAAAGACGTACTATATCCACTCCTCCATTTGAATTATTAAAAAGATTCCATACGGTAGAAATATGAAATATCTTTTTAGTTATGACCATTGATGTCGAAGCAAAGAATCCTTACATTTTTATTTAGGCTAAAACATTGATACCTTTGCTTCAGTATCACA
>NW_011888999.1:9214-32042 GCF_000151845.1 Pteropus vampyrus | reverse complement strand
ACTAAAATGAAATGATGAATGCCAAGCCAATCTATCCAGCCCAGCCCCCTTTCCTGCCACTTTCTGGCTTATACTTGACCCTTTATTAATATTGAAAGGATTCATGTGCTTTCACCACACTACTTCATGATTCCATGCCTTTGCTTTAGCAGTTTCCCTATCTGGAGGCCTTTTCTTTTTGATCAGATCAATTCCTATGTACCCCATTTATGTTAGTTTAGCCCTATTACATTCCCAAATCGTTCTCACTTGTGTTCTCTCAACAGCTCATGCTTACATTAAAGTTATCTATTTATAGTTTGGTATCTCACCACTTAATTAATATTTTCTAGGGGCCAGGGACTGTGTATTTTCTTCTTCCTTCCACATATTTAGTGTTTACCAAACACCGTACAGTCAGTGCCTATGTGCCTGGCACATAGATGACATCGCAACTGATGTAAGTGGCCCCATAAGAAAATGCATGAAAATGAGTGATGGTAACAAAAACACTGCACCCAAGTGTTTTCTGCCTCACCTTCCCCTCTCCCCCCTCCCCACACCTCCCCCCCCCTTTAACCTCAGCTTGATGCTTTTCAATAAAAAATAAATTCACCATGAAAAACAGGATCCCCACGCGGTGTGGCATGGTCCACCTGTCAGATGACCCAAGAGTGAGTATCGCTCAGGTCCAGCACCACCTCGGCTATGCTGGAGATGCTATAAGAAGTGTTATCTCCCTCTGTGTCCATGGTGGTCTGGGAGGCTGGGAGCTCATTCCCATCTTTGAACCATTTCAGGGTGATGTTTCTGGGAGAGAAGCCATGAGACTTGCAGTTGAAGCTCACTGCCCAGGTGGGACCCTCACTGCAAGGCCCAATTACACTGTAGGAGAGGGTTTGGTTGCAAAAGGAGTATAATAAACAGTAAACATGATTATGATTATCACCACTAATGATAAGCCTATAACACTGTTAAGAAGCTTTACATATGTTATATTTTAATTCTTCTAATAATGCTGGGAGGGTGGTGTCATCATCGTCGTAGAAAAAAGAAAAATAAAAAAAAATAAACTCAATTAATATAAAAACACACAATATTGACATATACTAGTGATTTCAGTATCAATTAATACCATGGCTCTCTTATTAGCTGCCTCAGAATAGGCCCCCTCATGAGCATTTAATTTAGATTTTAAAAGAGCAAGGAGGAAAGTTATTGCATACTAATTAGCTATAACTTCCACCTTTACATGGTTGATTAGAAATGGCAGGATAACTGCCAAGTGGGCAGAGGAGCTTCTATGAGATAAAAGGCCCTAGAAGTTTCAGTATCTCTCCATCTTACCTTTCTGACCCAACAGGTTCCATCACTTTCACTCCTCTTATATTGTCAATGTCACAAGGTCAAGATGGCTTCACTATAAACAAGGAACAATTTCACTATGTCAGTCATGAAGCTGAGAATCTATATGTGGCAGGTTAGCTCTATCTTAGTAAAGTAATATGTTGCCTATCGCTGGAATTGTTCCTCCTTCCTTTTTCTCTGTGTTTTCATAGTACTAATACCTCCCTTATAAAAATCTATTTTATGTATGCTTCCTCCACAAAGACCGAGTATGTTGAGGCAGAGATTGAGCTTTTAAAGTATTTTTATCCTTAAAACTAACACATAGCAAGTGCTCAATAGATGTTTATTTGTTGAATCAATAAAGTAACCAAACCTGATCTGGACAGCCACATGGTCCAGGGGCATTATGGGAAAGTAGAGTGTTGGGTACAAGTGATATGGATTCTCAATCCTCTGCTTGATTGTACAACTGCCAGTCACTAGGTTCCAGAGATGCAAAGCAAAAGGCTTCTTCCTGCCAAATTTATTTGCCATTCTTGATTAATTGTTCTATCGATGATATGTACATGTTTTGATACCTGCTGACATGGACTGAAAGAAATCAAATGAAACCCATTTTCCTTTTGTACCCTTAAAGCCTATATCTAGAATTATCACATGAGTAAGATTTCTTTTCCTTACTCAGGGTTGAAGAGACTTCTGGACAGAAGGCACATCCAGCTCTCAAGTAAAGCTCTAAAGTCTTACTATTCCAAATACCATAAGAAAGGAGAGAAATCATGCTTTTTATACATTCCTTTACTTTCCATCAAAATGTCCAAGTTATATGCCTGGGTAGACTGGAAAGGTGGTTCATAACATAGACCTAAATCCATTATTGCTCTAATACCAGGCAGAGCCCTCAGTAAGGGGACTGGAGAGAATAGAGAAAAAGATGGGGTTGATCACACATGGCAAGGACTATATGAGAAACATTGTTATGTGTAACCCTTGGAACAATTTTATGATGTAGGAGTTATTATCCTCATTTTATAGACGAGAGAATGAAAGTTGAGAGAGCTTTAGTAGTTTATTCAAGGTTACACAGCTAGTAAGTTGTGAAACCAAACCTCAAATCCATCTATAGTTGGCTTGTTCCAATACACATATTATTAGCTACTACACCATATTGCCCAAGGCAGATATAGATGATCTTAGAAAAAATACTAAAGTACTGCATAAATGCAATGTGGTTCTTTTTTCTGTTAGTGCTAATTTTGCTTTTAAAATAATTGTAAAGTCTAATCTCCAAACCTAATATCTGCCAGAGCCTTATCTTTCCTTTTTACTTTCTTTTACTATTATGATTTTAAGAAAATTTCCAGTAGCCCATCTATATCTTTCTAGAACATCTGTAGGTTTTAGGTGGGCAGAGTTGGGAAAGCTGATTAGATATCAGAGTACCAGCTGTGGGCCTCATTTTTGTTATTTCCTTTTCTTGACTGTCGAACAAACACATGGAGAAAAATAATAATGTGGAAGAGATGGCAGTATTTTAGTTGTGCTCACCAGAGAAGCAGACAGACTCTGTGTGTCCCCATTATGTATTTCTTCCACTGTGTTGCACTGGAGTAGTGAAAGAACAGAGCAGCATGTATGTGCATTACTGAAGATGATCAAAGGAAGGGAAATATTGTGCATGGAGAATTTATTAAAATGGCTTGACATCCGATAAAGAACAGAAAGTTATAGAAGCTCTGGACCAAGTCCATAATCCCTCTGACATGATAATCTCTAGAAATATTGGATAGTGACAGGAATGAGGACCCCCTACTGTAACAACATGGCAACATGTACAAATATATGGCCAATGACACAGATACCTAAAAAAGAAAGACAACCCCCCTTCCACCCCATGAGCTTTTCTGGTAACCTAACAGTCTTTTTTGGGGTTTTTTTTTTGTTTTTTTTTTTGGGTTTTTTTGTTTTGTTTTTAGCGAGAAATTATTTTATGAATGGTATATACTATAACTAGCCCCCTGGTACTTGAAGGATAAAGCAGAATTTTCTTACTAAGGTGACTAAACACACCGTTATCCATCCCCAAGTGGCTTTTTCTCTTGCCAGTCCTTATAATTCTCATGGCTCTATATTTGCCTTGTTCTAGCCACTGTGAGCATCTTACCCTTCCTTGTAGTGACCAGCCTTATGCCTTTACACATGCTCT
Organism: Pteropus vampyrus; assembly: GCF_000151845.1. Taxonomy (NCBI): domain Eukaryota; kingdom Metazoa; phylum Chordata; class Mammalia; order Chiroptera; family Pteropodidae; genus Pteropus; species Pteropus vampyrus. Next base: position 28,507 of record NW_011888999.1, on the reverse strand, counting down.
TTCCTCTAATATTGCTCATTTTTCTTCCCTTTTTTCTGCTCTGCCAATCTTTGTGAATGACTTCACATTTTTCAAGACCTGACTCATATGCCATCTCTCCTCTGAAGTCTTTATCAATTCCTCCTCCAACTAAGACATTCTCTCCTCTGAAATTCCACTATGTAATGGTGTCATGTGACACACAGCCTACCAAAATAGAAACAAACTTTATTAATGTGTCGTACATGTATTCAATATATATTGATTACTGTCAGGGATGAATAAACAAAAATTATTTGTCTTCATGATATTTAGAACTTATGAAGAAAACAGTAAACAAACAAGCAATTAAATGTATAATAGATGCTGGGTATTTATACATTGTAAAAAGAAGAATGAAGTAAAGTATATTAACAGAGAGTGGCAGGGGGAAGGTGGTCGAGGAGGGTGTTCAAGAAGGTGACTTAAGCTGAGACCTGTAGTGGGGGAGCTTGCCATTTGATATTTGGGAGTGCAAAGTTCCTGAAATAGGAGCATTCCTGGAGTGTCTGACTTAACATTAAGGAAGACAGTGTGGCGGGAGCTGAATGTGCAAGGAGAAAAGTGCAGAAATGAGGTCAGAAAATCATTCATGAATAGAATAAACATTGCCTTACAGGCCATGGCAAGGGCCTTGAGTTCTTGTAAGTGTGAGCAGAAACCATCGCAGGGCTAAAAGCAGGAGGCTAATATCATATGGTTGAATTTGACTGCTGGTGGAGAACACATCATAGGGGTGAGGATAGAAGCAGAGAGATAAGTTAGATGACTTACGCAGTGCTCTTGAGAGAAGTGAGGGAAGCCAGTTTGAACTGCGCCCTTCAATCAATTTGTTTTCATCACATCGACCTTCTCTCTGTTCTCAAATGCATTAAGTCCTTTCCCACTCAGGCCTTTGCTCTTGCTGTCCACCATTAGAATGCTCTTTTAGCTTTTCAAATAGCAGACTCATTCTCATCGTTCAGATCTTAGCTCACTTGGCATCTCCTCAAGAAGCCTTCCCTGATTATTCTATCTGAAGTCAGCCACCTCAGAAAACTTCCATTCCACCAACCAGTGAGTTTCCTTCACAGCACTGAACACAATCTTTATCTCTCTTGTTTGATTTGTTGCTTCATTCATTGTGTTTCTCTTCCACTTGAACAAAGGGGCATGAAGACAGGGACCTTTTCTTTTTTATTCACTGGGATATCTCCACCACTTAGCATGCCTGGTACATCAAAGATGTACAAATAAGTATTTATTTGTTGATGAATAAATAAGAAGTGAAAAAGTGATTAAATGAACTAACCAAGTGGAGAACGCACCATGGTGCCCATAGGAGGCATACTTAGCATGATCTCGAAGACTTAGGGAAGGGTACTTAAAAGAGATTTTTAGCTATAGATTGCAAATCCTAATTGAAGAAGAGTGGATTTCAATTTATTTTATGCTTTACCTGGCTTGAGGACCTGGTGAAAGCATTTTTTATTCAAATATAATCTAAGGAGCATCTCCCAGTCTCCCACTTCACTCCTTTTATTCTTAGAAAGCCTCCAATCCTTTCTTTGTATTTACTGTTTGTTCTTGCCTCCCATCAGTCCAGGCTTGATGAATTCATATTGCTACTTAAACAAAGTGTCTATGAATTGGTCAAAAATTTGTAAGTACCCAGCTCAGGAATCTTTGTTTTTTCTCACCAGCTCTTCACAACATTGGGTACCATCTTTACTTATTATCGTGGGAATGGCTGCGGCTACTGCAGCAATGCCTCCTTCTATATTCTAATATGAGTGGTTGTATTTTCCCGAATCTCTGTCTAGAGTTACACTGTGAGAAAGGAGCAGATCTACCTAATACCAAAACAGTTGCTTTTTTTCCTATTATATCATGCTATTCAATGAGATTATATATTCCACCACTAATATTGTATTGTTATTTTTTTTTTTGAGGGGAAGCAATATGGGAAATTATTGAATAAAGCTCTTACTGGGGGAGGGGCAAAATCTATATTAAGCATGTAAAAAATCATTATCACATAACTCCTTATCCCCACCCAATCCTGAGTTAGGTATTACTATGCTCACTTTTCAGGAGGGGAAAAAAAAAAAAAAGAGAGACGAGAGAACATATATACTTAGCCAAAGTTTTCACAGTGACTAAATCAGTGGAGATGTGTTTCAACCCTATGTTCATGTAAGACCCACAAACCCCACCTTATGTTCTGTTACTATACTGCCATCACTAGTCCCAATGAAAAGGCTAAACATAAAAATAACCCTGTCAAAATTTCAGTGTCTGTACTTGCCTTAGCTATTTTTCCTGTGTACTGTTTATGATTTCTTCAACATCTTTACTGCTTGCTCTTCAGAAAATTATTATGAAAGATGTCTGATTTTTTCCCTAGTGTGTTTATGATATAATTAATCCAATTCCATTTTGTAAACATTCATTGAAAATTGATCATGTACCAAGCAAATCATCAAGTAATGAGTAGAGATATTTAGATGAATGAGGCATGGTTCTTTCTCTGGAAAAGCTTATATCCTACTGAGAGATACAGTCATTAAAGCAATTAATTATGATGATCCATACAGTAGTTGAAATAAAGACACTCCAGTGCAGGAAAATAGAGAAGAATTAATTATTCTAATAGGATATGGGAAAACCTTTATGGAGCAGGTGATATTTGAATGTCCATTGAGGGATAAGTAGGAGTTCACCAAGGTGCCTTCTAAACCAAGTGTTTTTACAGTAGCAGGGTGAAGCTGTATGAAGTGTTCGCAGTATTTAGGTACCATCACTGGCCCTGTGATGACCAAATTGTGTGTGCGTGTGTCATGTTTGTGCGTGTGTGGAAATAGAGGAGGTTTAGTGATGACACACATGTTCCAGGGCATAGCCTGCACTGGTGTACTAACAAGTTTAGGCTTCACTAAAGCACAATGAGATATTACCCCACACCTGTTAGGATGGCTATTAACAACAACAACAAAAAAGAGGTAACAAATGTCAGCGAGGATGTGGGGATAATGAAACCCTTGTATACTGTTGGTAGGAAACTAAATTGATAAAACAGTATAATTATTCCTCAAAAAATTAAAAATAGAACTAGCGTATGATCCAGCATTCCCACTTCCAGGTATATATTCAAAGATGATGAAATCACTATTTCAAAGAGCTATCTAAACTCTCATGTTTATTGCAGCATTATTCATGAAAGCCAAATTATGGAAACAACCTAAGTGTCCATCTACAGATGAATGGATAAAGAAAATATGATACACTCAATGGAATATTTAGCCATTAAAAAGGAGGAAATCCTGCTATTTGTGACATGGAGGAACCCGTAGAACACTTTGCTAAGTGAAATAAGCCGGATAGAGAAAAAAAAAAAAAAATAATGTAGAATTTTTTTAAAAAATCAAACTTATAAAAATAGAAAGTAGAATGGTGGTTGCCAGGAGCCAGGAGGTGGGGGAAATAGGGAGATGTTATTTATAACTGAATAAACTGATGTCCAGTGAAGTTTAGCTTTCCTAATGCAACCTGCTTTGTATTATTTTTATAATTTACTCTTCATAAAGTTGCATAACATGTTTTTTCTAAACTATTTCACATCTCCTGTCCCATCTGCTTCTCATAACAACATATATATTGTTATTGCATTTTACACATAGTAACACTAAGGAATCAAAATATAGCCCCTTTCTGTGCCTTGGGTTGCTGCAAATTGAGACTTCTGAGTAAGTATTAGGTCTTACAAAGGCTTTTTTGATGATGCATCATGCTTTATCACTATTGCAGGCTCTCTGCTTTCTTAGTATTTTATGGCACATTTACACATTCTTGTTTGCCAGAGGCTCTAGACTTCATGATGGAAACAGCTGAGTATCAAGATAAACCTGAAAAGTATATGCAAATGTGATATAAAAGTGATAGAAACACACTTTGTGTCAAACTCTTCAAGAGCCAACATGAAAGTCAATAGGCAATAAGGCTGCCATTTTCAGATTCTAATCACATGAGGCAGGCTTGAGAGAGAACCCAAAATATTTGATGGGCTGATAATAAGGGATAGTACAGTTTCACTTTATATGTAATTATTGAGCACTTCAAACCTATAGGGTCAAGGTCTACACGCTTAATTTAGAAGGGAGAGTTGTACATTTAGCAATGTCATCAGCTCCCTGAAAAACAAAACAAAATAACCCTGATTTTTAGTTTATGTCAATTTCCTTGATACAAATTACACCATGGTGGCTCTAAGCTACTAACAAATATTACCAAACACATGATTGGAAAAAGATGTGCGCAATCAGCTCACAAATAGTTCAAGCCAGCTCTAGCACACCACTATAGAGTCTGGTGTGAGAATAATCTAGAAACAGTGATAAGGAGCAGAAAGACACTGACCCCAGCTCTCAACCTAGTGGTACAAGCCCATGTGAAAATGAAAAGGTCCCCACTTGAGAGGATAGATGGGTAGCAGAGACCTTGGGGTGTGATGGACAAGCCAGTTTTCTGCTAGGGCAAAAAGTTGAAAGAAATATTCAGAGAAGAGTTTGAGGATATAGAAGCTTTTACTGATGATAGAGCCTGAATTCCATTGGGTTCAGTGGAAGTATTTAAAGATAAGAAAGGGAATGGAACAAGAAATTCTGCTTTATGGACATAAGCGAGCAGAAGAAGAGAGGTGACATGCATCTAGGAATTTTTGCATTGAAGGACAAAAAGAGGTAGAAAGCATTAGGAAATAAGTTATCTTAGACTCAAATCTGTAGTGGCAGGGAGGTTGTTTTAGTGATCCTGAGGGGTATGTGACTGGGCTCCCTCTTGATCCTTGTCAGGGATGGAATATACTCCCTTCCAGTGGATCGGGACCTTTTCAACTCCCATTGATGGAGTAGAGGATATCTGAGGAGGTCGGAGTGACTCAGATTGTGTGGGCATTTTCCTGTTCCTTAAGCTGCCTCATTATCTAGGGATCCTTCCTTAACTCATTGGGTTGAGTAACATTTCTGTTCTCTGTGCTCCTCCACCTTCTGCATATCTCCAGCATTGCTCTCGAATCACCCTGTCATAATTTTTACAATTTATCTTATTGTTGTTCCAACATGACTGAAGGAAGTCTTTGAGGGCAAGAATCCCTTTAGCCATCTCTACTTTCATAGGTCTGTGTCAATCCCTAACATAAGCCTACAACACAGTAGACTTTAGAGAATATTAAGGTGAATCATTGCCATAATATTTATTGTTTATTGAGATTTTATTATGTGCTGAGTACTGTGCTAAGGACTTTATAAGCATCACAATGTAATCTTCACAAGTCTGTTTTATCCCCCATTTTATAGAGGGGAAAACTGCAGTTCAGTGGATTAGTGACTTGCCCAAAGTCAAAAACTTAATAAGTGCCAAAACCAAGGTATTGATTCAAGATGATGCATTTAACTTTTTTCATTGGCTCAATTACAGATAAGGCTAACTGTATCCATATCTAAATTAAAAAAAAAAAAGTTTTAGCACTTCTCAGATTTACAGTGAGAGTTTAATAGTTTTGCCATACTCTGAGATTCTCAAGCACGATCAGATTTAGTATTTGTAATCCTAAAGGCACCTGAACTGACAGATTTAGATGGAACCAGGAACAGTCAAACTGATAGGGTCTGCCAGCTGGTTGCCATGCAGCTGGTGGGAAAGCAATCTGATAAATCAACCTAAAGATATGCCAGATGTTAACCTAAATCAAGAAGAGTGACAGACACTTAGTAGTCAGAAAGAATAAGATGTCAGTATGCAAATGCTAATGAATTGGTGAAAAATGTTCATTGTAGATCTTTTTTAAGTCCAGAAAGGAAAATCAAATCAATCCAGTTTAACAAATGGAAATGAGTACACACTACGTGATGTGCCAAATATTATAGATATAGATAGATATAGATATAGATATAGATATAGATATAGATAAAGATATTTGAAAAGCTGTGTTCTCTGTCCTTGTGGTCAGAGTTTAGAAGAGAAGATGAACACAAAATAACTACATCGTGATGTATGAATTGTTTTCACTGATGAGGACATCACTGTGGATGATATCATACACTGGCAGCAGTGATGCTGCCTAAGGAAGATCAGAAAGAGGAAATAGATTTTATCTGAGCCTTGAAAGAAGAATAAGAGTTTAGAAGTGGAAAGGCTAGGAAGAATCTTCCTGGTAAAATGAAAAGCATGAGCAAAGGCAACTGATATGAAGGGCATGGTGTTCAGGAGCTGGTTACTCTTTTGTTGCAACTGGAATACTGGCTCTGAGGATGGTGAATAGTACACCTACAAAGGTATCATAGGCCTTGTATGTTGTGCTGAGTTTGAACTTCAAAATAAATTTAAATCTTAAATTCTATCAGCTGTGTACTTACTGAACTCCTAAGAGGGCTAAGCATTGCTCAGATATGGAGGAGAACTCATCCAGGTCAAAAATGACACGTCTCTATATATAATGAGTTTAGGTGGAAGATACGTTCTAAGACCCCCAGTGGATGCTCAAAACTCCAGATAGTACCGAACCCAGTATGTACTGTTTTTTTTTCCTATACAGTAGTTCCCCTTATCTGTGGTTTCTTTTTTCTCAGTTTCAGTGGCCCATGGGCAACTGAGAGGTAAACAGCTTAGGGAAGAAAAAATAATGATGTAAAATACTTAAGAGAACAAGTCGATTACTACGAAGTATGTATTGTTCAGTAGGAGTTCCAAGGAGGGCAAATCATTATGACTTGGAGTAATCAAGGAAGCCTTCAAAAAGAGCAGGGTTTGGGGGCTGGCTCCCAAAGATGGGTAATTTGAATAACTGTATTTATAGTTTACATTTGTTTAATGTCTCCTGTTTATGACGTCAGCATTTCCCATTTTACTTCTCTGTCCTTACAGCTTTGTGATAGCTATAAAATAAAGATCTATACCACAATTTCACACCTGCAGAAGCTCACACGGGCCTAAGTGACTGTCATCATACAGTTAAGATGCAGCAGGGATAGGAACTCAGGGCAAATATGTCTAATTCAATAGTATCAGATTTTTGTTCACTGGGGAACCCTCAGGAAAAAAAAAAATAAAATGGTTGGAGTAGAGTGAGGAAAACACCTCTTTCCTTCATAAAAGAGTCCAACCTTGTATAGCTGTTCAAAATGTGGATGAATGTCAGCACACCTTTTTTACTGAGAGAAGACCTAGAAATCAGCGTGACTCAGAAAATGCCTACAGGCATAGCTGGGTGTCAATCAACTGCCTTGAGAAAATAATGGCCAAGGATATAAAATCAGCTTTATTGGTCCTCTCAATACCCTCTTGCACAAAGAAAATCCAAACCCAATAGCAGATCAGACCAAGACTGCAGGAAGCAAGGAGACACAATTTGTGAAAACCTCATGCCACAGTCTTAGAAAAATTTGAGACTTTCTAATCCTGACAAAATATTCTTTGTCATGATCAGGGTTAGCTTAGACCCACTGTCTCACAGCCTGCATTTCTAATTAGCTAATTGCTTCTAGGCAACATTCTAGGAATCATTTTGTAATGAAAATGGGAGAGGAAGTGTGCACTATGCACCAGTTACTTTGCTAGAAACCATGTATATTGCCTCAACTATAGTCCTGGAAATGATATACATTTATCTCTGCAGTCGCCCTCATGGCAGTTCTTGATTTCTGACTATCAGTGGAAATAGGGAAGTAAACATTTGGAGAGAGATAGTGTATTTCAATAACTCATGAAGATCCGAGACCTTTACCTGCATTAACCAATTTAATCCTCAGCATAACCTTGAGAAGTAGGTGTTCTTATTATCCCCATATGCACAGAAGAGAAAATTAAAGTCCAGAGTTTAAATAACCTTTTGATTGTTATCACGGCCAGTAAGTGGTGGAACTTGACTGAAATCCAGATGGTGTTAGGACATAGTACCATCCTGTATCACAGTACAAAAAAAAAAAAAAAAAAGATAATACCATTTGGACCAAGAAGCGAAAACACCTGACCCCAGTACAGCGTCATTCGGTAAACTAATATTAAAAAGAATTTTCTCCCTTGCCATAAAGAGGACAGCATACTTTTATTTCTGGTGTACATAAGTAGTTAATCTCTTTACTATCCTTTGTTCCCATCTGCTCGGTAATATGCTAAATATAACTACTAGGGTGGAATATGCTCTCTTGAAAAAAAGTGTATGTGTTATGTCATATATATGCATATTTGTCATTCTAATTACATATATATATAAACACACACACATATAAATAATTTCTACAGCATATTGAATCAAATAGACTCAAAGCCATTGATTAGATAATCCACTTTAGCTCTGGTTTGAGGATATCCCTTGGTCTGATACTCCTGGGGAGAAGAAACTGTGCTGCTAATATTGCGCTTAGGTGGTAGAACATGGTTAGAAAGGGAACATTTTGTAGCTTCTTGGTGTTTCTTGTTATTGTGACTCTTCTGGAGAATAAGAGAATAATAAAATAGTGCATGAGTCAGACGCATCTGTGGACCAATCCAATATCAGTTATTTGTTAACCTTATGATTCAGGGCCTCTTTCTTTGTAAAATTATAGCATCTACCTCATAGAGTTGCCACGAGAATTAAATGAGAAAATGTTTCCACAGCACTTACTAAAGTACCTAGCCCATTTTTATTTATTCATTTAAATATATTTTGATGGTTGTTTTTAGTTTGAACATAGATTTTAATAAAAGAAACTTTCCAAAAATATATATTTTGGATACGGACACAAATATTACTGAGTGTTTTTCAGGTACTAGACATTTTGCAGAGTGCTAAGTAGTCATGAAAATGACAATAGAGAAAATTTTCACTCTGATAGAAAAAGTAGATGTAAATTAATACACAATTTAATCCTAAATTAAGTCTTCTCTGAAGAAAACTGAGGCTAGAAAGGAAAATGAGAATTCCAGCATGAAGGGCTGTCCAGAAAAATCTAAAACTTGCATGCATGTGCTTCATTAATAGATGTGAGTGTGTTTCTGATCCTCAGTAACCCAGCATAAGTGAGTGTAAGATAAATGCACATTCCTTATTCCTGGTTGCACCTTCATCTCTGATTCTCTTCCTTTTTTCTTAGTCATATAGATTTAGCTGACAGAAAAACTCGCTAAAAGTGGCTTAAATATAGCTTTTTGTTTGTTTGTTTGTTTGTTTTCCTCTCGTTCACATAGATATCCACAGGTAGGTTGTTTACAATGACAAGGACCTGGGCAGATTCCATTTGGTCTTCTACAATATATGGTCTTTTATCCCACGGTACTTCATTATGTAATACAATGTCTGTGGCTTTAGCCATCACTTCTGCATTATAGCCAACAGGAAGAAAGAATTGAAAATAAAGGGTATTTCACCTCCTTTTAAAGGCATTTCTCAGAAATAAAACATCAATATACAAAGAAGGATGATAAAAACAGTATATGTTCCAAATGCTCCCATTTTTTCAGATGAGAAACCTGAGGACATAGTTAGCAAATGTCGGGGTTCACATTCATACTTAAACAATCTAGCTCCAAATTTCACTTTCTTAAGCACTGTTTCATATGCCTGTCTTCTGGATCTCTTAAGATAGTTAACAAGAGTTAAAATTTGAAAGATGAATAAGGAGCTGATCAACTGAAGAAACTGGAGAAAAAAGTATCTCTGGGCAGGAAGGACAGCATGTGCAGAAGAAAGAGGGACTCAATGTGCTCATCTACAAATGAGAAAATGCATCTCTTTTTCCATGGTATTGTTTTGAAGAATCAGTAAGATAATGAGAGTAAGAACCCATGTTCCAGTGCCTGGCACTTTGAGAACACTCACTCAAAAGCCAAAAGCATGTCTGGAAAAGATTACACAAGAGCCTGTGGGATATACTAACCTTCTGTCAGGGGACAGCATAATTGAAGTTGTGTTAATGATATAAGTGTTGATTTCACCAAGCATTTGATGCAATCTCTTGTAAAAAAAATTAATTGCAGACTTGATTCCAGTTGTCTTCCAGGTGGATTGAAAGGTAGCTGGAGGAAAGCAATATAGAAAAACTCACAGCAGCAATGTGTTAATTGTAGAAAGGTGTCTAAATGGAGGACAACAATGATTTTTAATTATATTCATTATTATTAAAAATTATCTGTGTGGATGACAGTACAAAGTTCGATTATTTAAAATCTGAGGATACTAACAGGCAGACTTCACTTTTCATCACCTCTGTCTAACATGAACTCATCTGAGCAAATGTAATCATATTTACCCTAGAGTTTAGACCCTTTCCATCTCCTCCCTGCAGCTATCCTAACCATACATTTGAACACAGAATCCTAGAGGTTGAATCTGTCATAGAGATCAATATGCTCAGCTCAATTATTTTATGTATGACCTTACATGACCTTACAGTTCCAAAAACTGTAAGCAACTTCTGAAACATCACATGGGAATCATTTAAGTTGAGCAATAGGTTAGTCTTTAGATCTCTGGATCTTTGAATTCAGGCGATCCAGAATGGGAAATGAAGGTGTTCTTACTGTAGTCCAGGGCTCTTTAAATGTTTCAAAACTAAAGAGCCCAAGGAACCTCAAGGATATGAAACCATGAATACTGAACAGAAAATAATTGTGAAGAACATATATTTGAATTGCCTGTATCTGTATCCCTAGAAAATTTTAAATAAATCCTTTCACATGTATTCCAGTGCATTACGGTTATCTCCTTATTTCTGTTGCTGACTCTTCCCTTCTGTCCTGATTATCTTTAGTTTGCCCTCTAGATCCACTATTGCTGTCTGTTTTTTCTCCATTCTGCTCTTTTTCCTAGAAGACTGAATAGTATCTTTTATACTTGTCATTTGACTTAGAATTGGGTTCAGCCAATGGAATGTACTGGAAGTAGGCATTGTTAAGGACATAGGTCTGTCAGGCAGCCCCTTCCACATAGCCACCCTCTCCAGAGTCTAGTTGTGCTTTTACCATTTGTTTATTCATGAGTAGTAGTCATTGGATACTGGAGAGCTCCAAAGAATTTCAGAAGGTTCGTCTGTATTTTATAGATTATAGTAAAGCCTTTGACTGCTTGAATCATGAAAAACTATGGGTTGCTCTGAAAGAAATGGTCATACCTCGATTGTCCTGAAATGTAACCTGTGTTATAGACAGGAAGGCACCCTCAGGACAGAATATGGAGAGACAGAACATTTCCTATAGGCAAAGGTTTCAGACAAGGGTATATTTTATCTCCCCATCTGTTTAATCTGTATGCAGAACACATCATACAAAAAAACTAGGCTAGACTCAAAGGGAAGAGTGAGAGTTGATAGAAAAAATATCAGTAACTTAAGGAATGCAGATAACACGGTCAGCAATGTTGGAAAGAGTGCTCTAAGGGGACTAGAAGGAGCAAAATGTTACATTAATATTCATGCACAGTAGTCCCCCCCCTTATCTGCAGTTTGGTTTTCCAAGGTTTCAGTTATCTGAGGTTTTAGTTACCCACAGTCACCTTTGGTCCAAAAATATGAAATGGAAAATTCCAGAAATAAACAATTCATTAATTTTAAATTGTGTACCATTCTGAATAGAGTAAATTCTTGTATCGTTCTGCTCTGCTTGCCCAGAACATGAATCATCTCTTTGTCTAACATATCTACGCTGTATATACTACCTGCCCATTAGTCACTTAGAAACCTTCTTGGTTATCAGATGGACTGTTGTGGTATCACAGTTTTGTGTTTAAGTGACCCTTGTGGTAACCTAATGCTACGTCACAATGCATGAGATTCATCTTACTTCATCTCATCACATAGACATTGTGTCATCTCACATCATCACAAGAAGCGTGAATGTAGCATAGTAAAATTTTGAAAGAGAGAGAGACCATATTCTCATAATTTTATTATAGAATGTTTTTATAATTTCATTTTATTATTGTTGATCTCTTACTGTGCCTAATTTATAAATTAAATTTTATCATAAATACATATGTATAGGAAGAAAATAGTGTATATAGGGTCCGGTACTATTCCTAGTTTTAGGCATCTACTGGGGTGTCTTGGAACATATTCCTCTGTGGATAAGGAGGGACGACTATACAAACTTCAGAGGAAAAAACCTTCAATTAAATGTTTTAAATGAATATATATATATATATATATATATATATATATATGTTTTAAATATATGTAATTAAGATAAGGAGAAACTTGTTACATTTTTGTGTAGAATATTTCTGCTTGATCGTTCAGAAAGAGCCCCAAGTTTGAACTCAGGACACTTGATGGACATATTTGAGGAATTTATTTATTTTGGTCTACAGTGTACCAGCTCTGCTTGAGATATCTATGCAGCCTTCTAGACTATTAACTCAAGAACAGTTCTATTTCTCATTCAATTTAGTATTTGGGTTCCTAGTTTTCTATATACAGCATGAAATAAGTACCACAAATTTGGATATATGTTACATTATTTCTGGTCTAAAGATAAACTATCATGTGGAAGAATAAACTTTAGGCCTGTTTTTCAAATTTGATGTAATTTTTCCTTTTTTTTTTTTTTAATAGGCTCAGGGATAAAACTCTTTTGCTATGATAGAAAAATAAAGAGCCACATAATTTTAAGGGGTATGCACATGGTTAAAGTCATTTTAAGAGAAGTTATTAGAAAATAGGAAAAATAGAATAATTCTTCAAAAGGCATGGGATTTTTTTTTTTTAACACTTATAGGTAAGATGGTTGCTAAATATGGACAAATAATACAGTCCTGGATTTAAGTCTTAGCTGATAATGAAGAAGTTCAAACCCTCCTTCACCCCATTCTTCTTTTTTTAAATTTTTAAAGTGAGGATAACAGTAACAATGCTCCTATCCTAGGATTGTGGTGATTAGATAAAATAACAAATGTGAAGCATATGAAGTATAGTGCTTAATAGATGGTAAACAATTAATATGTTTCTATTATCATTAAAGCCATAATCATCTTCATTATCTTTACAAAGCATTCTAGTAATTTTATTATTTTTTAAATTTTTATTTATTTATTTATTTTTTTAAGTGAGGCAACCCTTGATTGACCTCACAGATTGCAAGGACCTTGTCAGCTTATTTTTTAGGCCTATAGCACCTGGTCTTCCTAGATGGTCTCCCATCCAAGTACTAGCCAGACCCGACCCAGTTTAGCTTCAGAGGTCAGACGGGATTGGGCTCATTCAGGGTAGCATGCCCATAAATGCATTCTAGTAATTTTAAAAATGGTAAACTAACTAATATTATTAGGAATCTACCATATGCTGAACCTCATATTAGATATTTTATGTTGACTGCATTTAATTTTCAAATCAGCTCTGTATCAAGAGGCAATATGATAAAAAGCAGGAGATCATGGCTTCGCAGCCTGAAACATTTAGGTTCAGATTCTAGATCTGCCACTTTTTAGCTTTGTGACTGGCAAATTACTTAATGTGTTTGAATATTGGTGAATACATCTATAAAACTGAAATAAGAATTAATTTGTGATGATGACATGTAGGTTAATATAAGTGTCTATCAACAAGTGCATATGTGAATGCAAGTATATAGTGTGTATATGTCTGTATATGGTTTGAAAGCCTAAAAATTATTCCTTAAATTGTAATTATATTACTAGCATGACCTTATTATAACTGTAAATGAAAAAAACTAGGCTCATAGAAACTGCATGTTATTCCCATGTTCATATAAAGTTGCAGAGCCAGTATTCAGGGTCAAGTTCCCATAAATATAAAGACCTTTGCTTTCTCTATGACTTTACAATAGCTCAAACAGTGTCTACAGAAAATTCAATGTGCGATGAAGTAGAGGAAAGCTTCATAAATAGTCCACATTTTTTACAAATTTAAATTTTACTAATCGAAACCTACCTTAAATTCAAATTTCTTTAAGTTGATTATCTCTTTGGTCACATGTAGTCTATGAGCCATCATTATTTTATGGAACTTCCTTGTGCCCAATCCATTTATTATTTCACCAAAGAGAATGTGCCATTTTTTTGGTAAAGACTAGTGGGGAAAAGGGTAACTCTACAAAGTGAAATTTATAAACACACAAATAAACATGCAAATAAGATATTCCGCATTCCTATTTTAAACATAATTTATGGGAAAAAATTTCACAGAAACATTGTGGGTGTGGGAGGAAGAGGGTTCCATAATAATATAAATGCCTAGCATTTATAGTGATTTTAATATGTCCAAGCACTTTACATATATTAATTCATTTCATTCGCACAAGAACCTTATGAGATATGTGCTGTTTTTATTCCCATCATACAGACAAGACTGCTGAGTCACAGAGACATGTGTATCTTGTCCAAGATTCCAAAGCTGGTAAATGGCAGAGCCAGAACTTGAATCTAGGCAGTTGGACCTCAAACTATATGCTCTACATCTGTCAGCCTTTGGAGTAAATTTTTTAAAAAGTAGGCTTAAGCTTTTCTTAATTATTTTTAAATTACTTTCATTGCATGGTTATACCTGTCATTGGTTTAGCTCTGACATCTATTTAGTGGGCACCTGCCAGGAGCAAAGCATGGCTGCACAGGCCAGAATAGGAAAAAAAATAAATAAATAACAATACTGCTTAAGGACTGAGTAGAGATGGATAGATAAACTAAATGATGAAAATCAGAAGGATCGAAATTCTCGATCCCAGGCTTTTCTCACCTTATGTATTTTGTAACATTAGAGGGGGAAAAAAAAATCTAGTTTGAAAGCTATATTGCTTTCAACTAAAACAAAAATTGATTGGGAGCTTCTTTTTTATTTTGCTAAGATAAGTGTGAGTCAAAATCAATACCCAGAAGAACTCCAAAGAGAAAGAGATGTTCTCTGGGTACAAAATTCATAAAAGGATAATTTATTCCAGTGACAGTGGAACAGTCTCTGAGTGCAGCTTTAAACAATTCAACTTGTAGTAAAACCTCTTCAGAATAGTACAGGGTTTCAAGAGAACTTGAGAGAGGAAAAAAAAAAAGCCAACATAAGTCATAGTCTTCTCATAGCCACATTCTCAATTCCTTTTCTCCTCCAGAGCTGGATCAATTGATTTCTAACCTACCAAATACAAATAATTTCTCCACGCATTCATTCCTCCACAGTCTCTTCTTGGCTACTGACAACCAGGTTATATTACAACACGGGGACTCAAAATTACCTGGCCTTTGCTTCTGATGAGCTTTAATTCACCTTTGTGTATCTCCTAGTTCTGATAATAGCTGACACCTGATATCTTTTTGTCAAGTACCTAATGCCCTAGTCATTCTAGAGTGGTTCTAGATCTTGTTCTTAAGGGTGCATGTTCTCAGGCACCACAGTCTTGGTTATTCATTCTTGGATTTGTTTGTTTATTCATCATCTCTTAAATTAAAAGTTAATCAAATTCCTACAATACTAGACATTTTGCTACACGAGAAAAGTACAAGAATGAAATAAAATATAGACCCAGCCTTCTAAGACCTCAAAGCCTGTTGACAGATAGATCAGTCCAAGGAATAACTTGGGAATTTTGTAAGTTGCATGGTAGAAGCATGTTTAGAAAGTTACAGGATCATAGAGGAGGTATGCTTCATGCTATCATGGGGTTCAGAGAAGTCAATGTGGCTTTCAACCTGCGTTTTGATGTATTAGCAGGAATTTTAAAAGCAGATGGAGTAAAGACATTCCATGGAGAGGGATAGTATGTGGAAAGCATGAAAGTGGTAAGAAATATACTCTCAAGGCAAACAAATTTATGTGATAGGAGAAATTTTGAGAGGAAAGGCTGGTATGAATGTTTAGAATGGAGACTAGATAGGTAGAGAGGAGATTCTGGAGAATTCCATATTCAAATCTAAAGATCAGGGACCTTTATTTCAACGCAACAAATCTTCCCTTGAGTATTGCCCTGTCTCTCATTAACTATGCAATCTTAACCAACTATCTTAGCCTTTTAAGAACCAATAGTCTTATTCATAAAATCTGAAAATCTACCTCCTAGATTTGCACTAGCAAAGTAATGAACTTATTCATTGTTAATTTCCTTATGACTGTATTTATTTATTAATCTGTGATGGTTAATTTTGTGTCAGCTTGACTGGGCTACAGGGAGTCTACCTAGATAGCTGGTAAACCATTGTTTCTGTGAGATAGATATAGATATAGATATAGATATAGTCGTTTCATTTCTCTGGACAACCCTGAGTAATACAGTACCTACCCTATGCCAAATACTATTCCAGAGAATACAGCGGTAAACAATGAGTTTTCATCCTCATGGCCTAATATTTCTCAGAGTCTGACACATAGAATATACTCAGTGAATACATTATCTATTTCCTTTCTCCATCCAGATTCATAGTCATCACTTTGCCCATATAAAAATAAGGACAGAGTTGCTCCTCTTTGCAATTCTGCTCTGATCTGGAGCAATATGTTTATCTTTGTTGTGAGATATGCGTTCTCCAATATCATTAGTTGTATTTTATATTCTCGCTGTGACATTAATAAGATAGTTTGTGGGTTTTGCAAACATTTTTAGAGAACTAGTTTTAACTGTATGTTAAATCTTCTTTATGAAAAAATAAAGTAGATTGAAGTACAATCTAAAATTCTTTGAAATCACTGCATTTCTTGGTTGAAATGCACTTCATTCCTTTTAATTATCTGCCTTTTTCCATTGAACGGTCTGTGATGGCAGGTATGATAATGTCTTGTTTCTCACTGCATTCTTAGGACAGTGCCTGGCACATGGTATCCTGGCACAATTCACTTAGAAAAACACTGTTATAGAGGACCTTTAAGCACCAGATTAGTGATGAGATTAGATGGCTTTAAAACTCCCTTCCCACCATGAATGCTATGATTCTAAATCGTCAGCCTCTGAAAAAATCTTCTTTACTTTTTAGAACAATGACACTGATTAGATAGTCCAATGTTAGGAGATGGGTACAATTCCCTATAGTAGTTTAACTACATAAAATGGATTCTTAAGAAAGAAAGAGGAAATAGATAGTAAATAGCAATATTAGTAATGCTAGGCCATCTTATATGTTTCTGCATGAAATCAAATTTGTATGGTTTATATGGAAAGTCTATCTGATATGCTTGACTACTTATAAGCTGTTAATATTTGCATATCACTATGGAATTTATACTCCAGCAAGTCATTTAACAGTTATAGGGCAGAAACTTTCCATTTTGTTAATCACTTACAGCTCTAATTTCACACTACATCAGTCCTTTCACTCTGGTCCACAGCCCTTCAAAATCCCTTTCTAAAAATCTACTCAAAAACATCTGTTCAGAATGTGCTATAAATAACAGCCTATGACACACCTCTTATGTCAGAAATTTAAAGGCCAAAGTAACACTTTACTTATACCATTCTTCTGATCCCCATCTCTGCTAGGACTTGACTGTCCTTTCCCTCATCAGCTATTTCCCAGTTTCCTTTTAATCTGATAACTTCCTCATAGCTATTTCTCAGTCTTTTCTTTTCCAGTCCTCACCTGTACCTGTCGGCTACAGTTCAAGGGCTCACCACAGCCCCTGGTACAAGTAGTTATTTGGAAACAAGTCTGTAGTTATGACTCTCAGCACTCTCTGGAACTACTTCCAGTTCAAACTGTGGGTAAGATGCTCCCTAGACTTCCAGCCAGTTCCACTCCTAATGGGTATCCTCACAGAGTGAAAAAGTACAGAGAGAAAGAGAGATTTAGAGGGCATGGGCTCCTCCATGTCACTGTATCCATTTGACAGGTAAAGGACAAGTGTGTGATGAGTCCCTTTCCAAGTCACTTAAAGGTCTCATAAATTATGCAAATTCTCCACTCTGCCTTAGCAAAGGAATTAGAATGCTGGCTATTTTCTAGATGGGAAACTTTGACATAGCTTTTTAATAGAAGGCATGATCATATCCAAGGAAAGAGGTAAGTCAGGGAAATCAGACCAGTAACTCTGACCATTAAGTCAATGAGCATTCCATTTTCATAAGGATCAAACAAAATAAAACAGCTTTGTGCCCTATTCTCACTCTGACATTTCGCTTTGCCAGTTTTGTCTTCTTAGCTTTATTCATTGTTATAAGGCAGGGGCCGGGAAAGAAGATTCATCTATATCTTGTCAAAGTGCATTTGTTGCCAGCTGCATCATGGTTCTGATTCCACAATGATATCCTAATGTAATCTTATTTTTTAGATAAATATGAATACTATCAGTTGCCAATGAAACATGGATGGTAAGGCCATCAAACCAATGCAAATTAGCCCATTCTTTCTTCCTTTCTTCTGAATTTTCTATGTTTTTAATTTTTATTCTGTGGCATGTGGGCTAATTTTCTTCATTTCAGATCACCATTGGTTGTTGAGTATTACTGCATTAGCTGAATTCTGAGATCTTGCTAGTATAGAAAAAGGTCCTTCTAAGGAGAAATAAGAGCCAGATATGGAAGGATTTTAACCACCAAATCTTAATACTGGCAATTAAATGAAAATGCAAAAAGCAAATAAGCAGTATTTTGCAGCAGTTTTTTAAGCAGGGTTATAACAGAAGTTTTTCCAGACACCAATTCATGGACAATCATAACAAATGTTTATTACTCAGTCCTACTTCAGCACTCTTCTTTACCAACAGTAGGTATTATTAGTCCTCTTTATAACTCCATATCAAAACCTCTTCTTCTTATTCATTAGATTACACATATTTTTGTGCACATAAGTACACACAAGACTCTCATTAAAAGAATAAACTCCTCAGCATTTCTCTGTGTGGATATCTTCCATTTGTTTCTCCAAATCCATTCTCCAACTATTTCCGTGATCTTTGGCTTCCAATTGGATTTCATTAATGGAGCACAAAAGCCAGACATCAAAGGGAGGGAGGTGAGTAAGTTCAGGGCAGTAATTCCACTGGCTGTTCCTGTGGGGTTGCTTAAGGACAGCTAACTTCTTAATGACAGCTCCTGTTAGACAGCCCTCTCCCTACAACCCTTTGTCTCTGAGTTCTGGCAACAGCTCAGTCCTTTCTCCTTCAATGCAAGAGGTAAAGAAGCTCTACTGGTTTTAGCCCTGGGCACTTCCCTGTTCCTTGTGATTTCTTTACACCCTTCCTGTACATTTATGCTAACATCTCTTGTATTAAACTCTCCTCAAATAATCCTAATGTATGTCATATGTTTTCTTCTTGACCTTGATTGGTGTATTCCTCCTTTGACTTCACTGTCCTTTGACCTTAAATGATAGTCCCTCTGTCTCAAACTCCCACG
>NW_011888999.1:4628-7849 GCF_000151845.1 Pteropus vampyrus | reverse complement strand
TTTTTCTTTTTTCTTTTTTTTTTTTAACTCGAGTTGTGATGTCATTCCCACATGCATGCCTCTGATCATACTGTTTTCTCTGTCTGGAATTCTATATCTTCAAGCTATTTTCTTCATGGAAAACCATGCTCATTTATCAAGACTGAATTCTATGGCAAAGCCTTCCCCACTTTAGAAAGGCACTATGAATTGATCTGCCATCTGCGCTCTAACAGTGTGCTTCTACAGTAGCTAATGTCAACTGTATAGAAGTTGTCTGGAGACATATTATTACCAGAGAGTGAGGTCCTCTCCTGGTGCGTTGTCCAGGTTCTTGATGTCTCAAACAAAGAATTGAGCAAGATACTAGAATACAGTAGAAAATAAAAGTTTTATTAGAAGGAAAGTGCACTTCCAGAAGTGGAAGCAGACCTCAGCAGGGGAAGTGTGGCTCCAAAGGCCTAGTAACAAAGACTTTGGGGTTTTTATCCCTTTTTTGCTGTGGATGGTTACTTTTCTTAGAAGAGTGGGCTTCCTTGATTGACAACTAAGATTGACAGGACTCAATGATTCATCATTTTGCTTTCTGAGCATGTTCGTTCCCAGAATTCAGCCTGTTATAATGATATTAATGAACTTCCAGACATATGAATCATATTATAATGATGATATAATGAGACTCAGGTGAGTTGAAGGTCGTTGGGTCTTCATTGTGCAGGTATAAGTGACTGGCTTAAACTGGTACTTAAATCTCTGCCTGGTGGTTTCTTTGGGTGAGTTAAAAAAAAAAAAATGCCTTCTGCCTTGCTTAATTGTGGGCGAATTAAAGAGGACTCCTTCTGAGATAGGATGACCTCAGTGTCTTTTCAGGCAGACCCAAACCCCCCTAACTAACTTTCATGCCTACCTCTTTTCTAAGAGCCATGAACCCCCTAATTATTAATATGGATGTTGAGGGATGAGAGGTCTCTTCTTCCGTATCTGCTTCCTGCTGAGAATGGCCATAGTCCTTGTCAACAGGGGTTTCATGGAGCTCTTTCTCTTTCTGCCTCAGTCAGGGTGGGGTCTTAGGTTTCCTGCTGAAGTGCCACCTCAGTCCCTAGACAAGGAAAAATGCAAACTCATTATTTAAATCATATATCTATTAATTTCTATTATTGATAGCCTATTAAGTGAGTAAAGGGAAACAGGCTTGGTTAATATATTTCTTAAAGAGTAAAAGGAAGGACCTTTGGCTTAAGGTCTCCTCTCCCCTCAGACTCTAAGGGCCCTGCCTGGCTTAACATCATTTCTGCTTAACAATGGGCTGATGACCTTTATCAATTATCAATTATCAAGATTTGAGGGAGAGGGCATTTTTTTCCTAAAGAAAGGAGGGAAGAAAACTTAACTAGGTTTATAAAAAGATTAACTCTGCAAGAGATGCCCCATTTGATTTCCTGCTAAAAGATTAAGAATTTTACAAGTGATGTCCCATCTCAATATCAAGAGTTCTAAGTGAATACTTTCCCATACTCACCTCTGGGATATCCAGAGTATGCAGCAAATGGTAGATGGTAAATAAACATTTTTCAAGTTGAAGAGTAAAATATGAGAGATAAAAGGCGTGATCAAATGAAGACACCAAAGGTGAATGTCTGAGTATGAAGTAATCACTCACAATCGACAGGAATACTCAGATGTCACAGCAGACATTTATGATGTCTCAAAAAAAATAAATAAATAATGGGGAGTTTGTTTCTATTCTATGTTAAGGTTACAAATTGTTCACATAGTAAATGGTCTATGGCAGAGTCTGAAACCAGGGGAGGTATTTGGAAGTGAGTTAGCTCCAGTTGATTTTTATTTTACATTGAAAACTACCTTCAGATCTTTAGAGACTAAATAGTTTTCAATAAATCAATACAGAAATTAAAAGTAAATTGAACAGTAGAAGCAATGATAGTCAAAGAAGTATGCATTGCGTAGGGTCTGGGAGAAGTAAGGTGGGGAAAAAAACATGAATGCAAATTTTGTCAAAGAAGAAAAATAAAGATGAAATTATCCTACAAAGACTCCACAGGGTGGCTATTGTATTTGCAGTTTCAGAGAGGATTATGTCTCCTGGGGGGGAGGGGGATAATAAAGGAAAAAATAACAAACAAAACCACATATGTTAGGCTTACACAATCACTTGCTGACTCAGTTTTCTGTCATTGTTAGCTTAAAACATCATTTCCTTGATTAGAGTTTAATGGGGAGAGATTGTTACAAAAAACATTTAGATTCCACAAACATTTACTGAATAATGCTGCACCAAGCCTCATGCTGGGTGCTTTCTACTTTATTATCTCGTCTAGTCCATATAATGGCACAGTGAGGGTGGGGTGGGGGCAGTATCTGCCCCATTGTACCCATGATGGAACCTTAGAACATAGAAATGGCTTGCCCAAGGCCAGATAGCTAATAACTGGGAAAGCTGGGATGCCAATTAAGGTCTTCTGGCTCCAAGATGTGGATATTTTCATTAAGGACAGTTGCCTCACTTTTCTCAATCTAATGGTAACATCACATTAAATTTCAGTTTTTTCTTTTGCAAAGTGGGATGAATAGTATATAACATTTGCAAGCATTATTATACTTACTTTATGGATAAAGAAATTGAGATATGGAAAGACTAGGACCTTGTGCAAGGCTACATAGTGAGAGTTGGAATTTAAACTCAGGGGTCCAACTTCAGAGTCCATGCTCTTCACAGTTATAATATTTCTTACTATTTTATGTTATCTGACTTGTAGGATTTTTATAAGAACACGGAGTTAACACAGTTTTGGGCAAGTAGCTAAGCTTTAATAAATAGCTGTTATTGCTATTGCTGTTCTCATCTTTATATTGACTCTTGAAGCACACGGTAGTTTTTCCCTTTATACACAGTTTCACTTTCCACAGTTTCAGTTGCCAATGGTCAACCTCAGTCTGAAAATATTAAATGGAAAATTCTGGAGATAAACAATTTATAAGTTTTAGTCTATTTCCTGTTTGGAAAAAAAAAAAGTGCAGCTTGCTGCCAGTATTTCTTTAACATTACAACTGGGAATGCTACGTTTTCTAGGATTTGACATTTTTAACAATCAAGAATTACTATATTTTGTAAATGGAAATACCACTACTAAAAACAGAATGCAATAAAAAGAATGATGTCATTTGTTTCTAAAAATTATCGATATACTAGAGTGATACAAAAATAATAATAAAAGAGAGAT
>NW_011888999.1:0-2973 GCF_000151845.1 Pteropus vampyrus | reverse complement strand
CAGGGTTGTTTGGGGATTGATCAAGACAATAAAAAGGTTTTTAACACTTTCTGAACTCTCAAATGATTCAGATAATTTTAGACCCCTACCTTTTTTACTGAACAGTTTTTCTGAATGAGGTAGAGAACAACTATGTAGAAGCAGAAAGATCTGTCACTGTATCATATGTGTATAAAAAGAGAAGTCAGATTTTAAAATGGTTGACTTTACATTAGGCTCTTTCATAATGGTCAAATATGATTGATTCGCTGACTGAGCTAAACAATTACAAGGAAGCTGTGTCTTTTAAAGAATGAAAGTAAAGCCATGCCAAAGAATCACAGCAGTTGATGTAGAATTTATATTTACTTATGTCTTTTTTGTTTACTTCCTTTTTCTACCATTAACACAACCCCCACTCCAATTTTGGTTTGCTACCAAATTGATTGTTTGCTTCTGAATGAATTGGATATTCATTACCCATGTGTAGGCTGGCTACACATAGAAATCAAAGTCATAGCAATACTATGAAATCAAAGTCATAGCAATACTATGAACCACTTTTCATGCATTAAATAATAGTTGCCTCTCTTGAGTATTTACTATGTGCCACCACTAAACTAGGATCTTTATGTAAAATTAATAATGAAATATTCACAATAGTCTTTGCATATGTTGAAACTAAAGCTAAGATAGGTCAGGTGGCTTGACCAAGAATATACAGGTTTAAGTTTAAATTTTAAGCTATGGTATTTTTATGACACTTTGTAACTAAAAATATAGTGCTGAATTAGCCACAGACTCTGTCTCTGCCACCAGAATATGTGTGCCCTTTAGTGGTGGAGGTTCATCTTATTCATCTTTTCATGTCCAGTTTCTATTTACCTAATACAAAGTGGATGCCAGTAAATACATGTTAAGGTGGCATAGACAACAATCAGAAGCAACATCTCAGGGCAAATTTTAACACTATGACTACCTTTTCTCACTTAGGACTGAGAAGAAAAACATTTCACAAATGCCATGCCACAAATGTGGTTTGAGAAAAATCTATGTAGAGCCTAAACTTTAATCTCCAAGTTGAAGGATTAAATTCTCATTGTAAAAGTTCAGTTTCTCTTGGCTTGTCTGTCAGAGACAAACTTACAGATTAGAGTCGGGAAAAGCGAAAAGGATTCTCCTGTCTACTTTATGACTATGTATTTAAGATTGTGTATCAGCCACTGAGGAACAATGCATTTTATAGAATATGGCCACAGCAGAAGGTGTTTTCTCTTTGACCTTCTTTCTGAAAATAGCTTGTCGTCTTGTAACCTTTTTTCAGCAACAAGAGACAGCAAGGTAACATATGAACTCAGAGGAGGGAAGTGAGAGAGTTCAGAGACAACCTTTAAACCATAGAAAGTTCTGTGGATTTTACTCTGAGATGAGAAGAAATTGGAAGGGTTTAAACAAAAGTATGGCATAGTTGCTTTATGGAAAATGGACTTTAGAACAAAAAGGACAGTAGAAATACTAGCTAGGGAGACTACTACAAAACCATGGGCAAGAGATCATGCTGGCTTGCCTGATTCCATGGGGGGTAGTCGTAGAGATGGCGAGAAGGGGTCTTTTCCATTATTCTCTAAGCTTTAGTAATTTGGAAAGCTACAGATTGCCATTTTCTTCTTGTGGCCTAATTATATTCTTCTGCAGGAGTAATAAACCCAAAATATGCTGAATACTTGAACTGACAATAGGGCAGGAAAAAAGGGGAAATCATCAGAAGAAAAAGTAGTATTTGAAAATTATTTGTCCACTACAACTATATGTTCAACGAAGGCAGGCAACTTGCTTGTTGTGTTTTCATTGTTTCTGCACTACTTGGTATATGGTAGACATTCAATAGATATTTTCTAAATAAAGAATAAATGATTCATAGTGCCATATGGAAACAAATTATAAACAGAAAAGACATTTAATCTAAATAAACTTCAGATCTCTTTGCTTCTGGTTGATTTTGGTTGTTCAATATTGTTATTTCTACCCATGCTATCACTATCATGGTTGGAGTTTAAACTTTTGGATGAAAACACTAAGTATCCTAATGCGTTGTTTATTTTGCCAGGGAGATTCAATGAGAATGTAAAGAGAAATCTCTTCAGTATCACTGCAGTTCCTCTTAATTGTGGCTTTTGAGATTTTAGATAGTAAGGGTATTGGTATTTAAGACTCCTTTTTGATGAAGTCCATTTTTTTATATGCCATGAAATATAGCTCAAAAATGAAAGTTAAAGACAATATGCAAAGATAATTGGATATAAAAAATTATTAAACAATTTCATTATTTATGGATACTGCATAATATTTTACAACTTAAATAGATGTCATTGTTATCCTTGTAATTCTTTTCTCTATAATTTCTCTCTGTGTGAATGTTAATATGATTGTAACTTAAAATATCAGGAGAATTTTTTTTTTTTTTATGTACTATTTTACTGATCTCTGATTTAAAATGATTTCATGACTTATGTTCTCCTTTGGGAAATGACCCATGAGGATTAGACATAATTGGTACATTTCATATTTATTTTCTCACTTGATCACACATTCTAGTTCATTCAGGGGTATCTGTCCTTTTAAAGTAACTCATTGTGAAAAGCAGTAACTCACATGAACACAGGCTTTCAATTCAGTGACCTAACTTGAAGTTTCATTCAACCTTGCCATTTACTAAAACTAGGTGACCTTGAACAAACCATTTTGTATCTCAGTTTCTCAATTTGTAAGATGAAGAAAATTAGGCCTACAATTTAAGGTTGTTTCGAGGAATAAATGAGATTATATTGTCACATTGTGAGTACAGACTAAATAATCACTCTACTCCCCCCATAGCTATCTCTAAAATGAGTACATATGTGCTGTGGTTGTTATGTAACTTCTAGACAAGCAATTAATGCTCAAAGAACACTGGCTTGGTTTGCTTCCCTGGTGATAAAAAAAATAATTTAAATA
>NW_011888998.1:4649587-4672825 GCF_000151845.1 Pteropus vampyrus | reverse complement strand
TTTTATGAATTTGACTCTAAGGCAAGGGAAGTAAAACCAAAAACAAAACAAAAAAATAATGAATGGGACTATATCAAACTAAAAAGATTCTGCACAGCAAAAGAAACCATCAACAAGACAAAGAGGCAATCTTGAAATAATCATGCTAAGGGAAATAATTCAGACAGAAAGAGTTAAAAATCATATTATTTTACCCATATGTGGGATATAAATCTGAAAGAAACAAACACAGAGACTCGTAAACCCCAATAGTGGATTAGTGGTTACCAGAGGGAAGCGTGGAGGGGAGAGACAGATAGGAGTAAATGGGGTCAAATACTTGGTGATGAAAGGAAATTTAACTTTGGGTGGTAAACACACAATGAAATATGCATATGACATATTAGTGAATTATACATTTTTAACCTACGTAATTTAATTAACCAATATCACCCAATACATTTAATAAAAAGAGAGAGAAATATATATGTAAATACATAATGTGTTGGCTGGAAGATTACTGCTTAAAATTTATTATTTGCTTAGGAAGATTACTGCTTAAAATTTATTATTTGCTTAGGAAGATTACTGCTTAAAATTTATTATTTGCTTAGGAAGATTACTGCTTAAAATTTATTACTTGTTGGAAATTACTGTTTAGCTATTGCCATGAGAACATAGGCTGTTAATTATGGGAACATAAACATTCTAATAACAAGCTTATGTGCTCCCTTGAGGGATCTAAAAAATGACATTTTTTCAAAAGTGTGTTAACCTAGATGCACAAAAACAATAGATGGGGCTTGCTTAAGGCAAAGATAAACCTTTTACTGGTGAAAGTTATGGGCCTGAGGTGTGACTACCCACTATGACCTGCCTAGTTAGGAATTTATGATTAGAAGTTACTTTTGATGAGTCCCCCCCCACCTGCCGCCCGCCCCCAACATCAATTTTGTTAAACTATAGATGAGTTTCTGTTCTTTGGCAGGTAAGCATTACCATGTCATTAATTCTCAAAGCAAGCCAAATATGCCCTCTTTAAGGGTGAAGAAAACAAAGCTGTGCGACATTAACTTACTGAGATGTATTACAGTTATTGGGAAGAGTTTAATTAACAAATTTTTACTCTACTTACTAAGTAAAACAGAAATATGTGTTTAGAACTAAACACATATTTTTGTATTTCATCTCACTTAACCCTCGCAACCCACATTTGAGAAAATACAGATTCAAAGAGATAAATGAATACTTAATGGAATATAGGTAGTGAGTGGTGGTCAGGAGGACAGATCTTGAAACAGGCACCATTTGTGGCTATGTGACCTTGGTTACATTCCTTCAACTGTTACTAGGTTAGGGAGTCCTGGAACTCCTGGACCTTGGTGCTTGGCATCTGGCTGACAAAGAATTGAAGGCAGATGCCCAGCAGTTTGTAATCAAACTAGTTTTATTGAAAGCAAAAGTATATGTCTCAGGTGGGAGAGTAGGCTGCCAGCACTGGTCAACCTCAAAGATAAAGTATACTCTCTGAAAAGATAACGGGCTGCCAAGAGAAGTCAGCCCCTAAAGCCCCCTGCTTTAGGCTCTTTTGTTCCGCCTGCAAGGCTTTGGTCCTCCTCTTTTTACCGTAGTCCTTCCTTCCCCTACAAGCTTTGATTGACAGACAGGTTTCTTATATATCCTTCTGAGCATGTGTACAACCATAATGCACTGGTTTGCCCATGGGGGGGTGGGTCAAAACTGAAATATAAATTTATTGTGATGACCATGTAATGAAGAAGAGGTGAATTCTAGGTCACGCCAGCTGTCCTTCTGTGCCTGCCTATGTTGAGGAATTTCCCTATCATTGCCTCACTATTGTGTCAGATCTGACAGCTAAGTCAAGGCTCTTTTTCATTTTGGCTGCTTTGGGGTGGAGGACTAGTATAACTCCTACCACACAACCATTATAACACTTCTGGAGACAGCGGAGCTTAGAAGTGATAAGCACAGATTCTGGGGTCAGAGTGCTTTGGTTCATAATCCTGACATTGGCGCTTACTAGCTGTGTGATCTTGAGCACATTATTACTCTCTGTGCCTCAGTTTCCTCGAACCTAAAGTGGGAATAACAATTGTACCAACTTCATAGAGCAATTGTGAGGATTATATTGAGACGAGACATCACTTGTAAAATTCTTCATCTCTTAGCAGGGAAATAAAATAGGACATCTCTTGTAGAGTTCATCTTTTTAGTAACCTTAGTTAAGTTTTCTTCCCTCCTTTCTTTGGAAAAAAGGCCCACTCCCTCAAATCGTGATAATTGCCCTGGCACTCAAATCCTCTGGCTATTGACAAGGGTCATCAACTCATTGTTAAACAGAAATGGTGTTAAGCCAGGCAGGGCCCTTAGAGTCTGAGGGGGAGGGGACTTTAGGCCAAAGGTCTTTTTACTCTTTAAGAAACATATTAACCAAGCCTGTTTCCCTTTACTCAGTTAATAGGCAAATCACTAATAGAAATTAATAGATGTATGATTTAAATAACGAGTTTGTATTTTCTTTTCTTTGTCTAGAGACTGAGGTGGCACTTCAGCAGAAAACCCAAGACTGCACCCTGACTAAATCAGAAAGGGAAAGAGCTCTATGAAACCCCTGTAGGCAGGGACTATGGCCATTCTCAGCAGGAAACAGATACAGAAGAAGAAACCTCCTGTCCCTCAACATCCATACTAATAAAAAGGGGGTTCATGGCTCTTAGAAAAGAGGTAGGCAGGAAAGTTAGTTGGGGTTTTGAGTCTGCCTGCAAAGACACTGACTGAGGTCATCCTATCTTAGAAGTAGTTCGCACTAATCTGCCCACAATTAAGCAAGCCAGAAGGCACTTTTTTAACTCACACAAAGAAACCAGTAGGCAGAAATTTAGGTACCAGTTTAAGCCAGTCACTCACACCAGAGCAAAGAAGACCCCAATGACCTTCAACTCACCTGAGTCTCATTATATCATCATTAAAATATGATGCATATGCCTGGAAGTTCATTAATATCATTATAACATGCTGAATTCTGGGAACAAACATGCACAGAAAGCAAAATGATGAATCACTGAGTCCTGTTAATCTTAATTGTCAATCAAGGAAGCCCACCCTAAGTGACCACCCACAGCAAAAAGGGATAAAAAACCTGAAGTATTTGTTACTAGGCCTTTTGAGCCACGTTTCTCTTGCTCAAGCCCACTCTTCTTTCTAATAAAACTTCTTTTCTACTGTATTTTGATGTCTTGCTCAATTCTTTGTTTGAGACATCAAGAACCTGGACAACGTGCCAGGAGAGGATCCCCACTCTCTGGTAAAAATATTATTTGATACATTCATTATGCTTAGAATGATATGAGTTACCCAGCAAAGTCTCAGTAAGTGGGGATTTTATTGGAGCTGATGCAAGACAGGGCAAATTTCCCTGAGTTGGTTGGGGGAGATCAAGCCTTGCACTGAGAGAAGAAGATCCTTTGGCGGAGAGTGTAGAAAGAATTCAACACACAAACCAAAGTTAGAGTCAAAATGAAAGTTTATTAGAAAAGAGATAACACTCCACAGACAGAGAGGAGACAGAGAGTGAGAGGGACCAAGAAGAGAGACTTGGAAAGATAGTGTGTGTGTGTGGGTGGGGGTGGGGCTGGGGGTAGGGGGTGGGGGGTGCTGGTGTGGGTGGTGGTGAGTGTTCAGGGAATTCAGTTTATATATTTCTTAGTTCCTGTGAGTTATAGTTGAAAAGATTTTAACCCATTTCCTATGGTATGGATATACAGTAAGAAAGGAGAAAAATATGTAGCATGAAAAGTAAGAATAATAGTGAAAGGCCTGCTGGCAGTTCCTAGCCTCTAATACATAGGTTCCCCATGGTTTTAGCCATAGGGAATGAATGATTTTATTTAGTGTAGGGGAGTCACTTAAGGAATCTGTTGTTCTCGTTTCCACTTGCACAGCTGTGGGGAAATGGATTGTTAGCAATCCCAGTAAAAATCTTCCTTTGTACTGCCAGGTATCCTCCTGCCCTTGCTGCAAGGCTGATCAACATACTGTGTAGTCTCAGAATATAGCTTGATCTAACATTTTTAATTCTCTTGACTCCTCCCTACATTAGAGCCGGGATTGAAATGAAGCCTTCTGAGGCTCTAAATTCATGCTTTTTTCCAGAACAGACAGCTCCTATCCAGAGGCTTCTCAAAGGAAGAACAAAGTTGGGCTGGAAAAGCAAAATGACATCAAAAGCAATTAAAAAGAAATACAAAGCATCTTTGGATTCATGAAATGAGACAAGGAAATGTAAGAGTGCACGTGTTTATGAAAAGAGTATTTGGAGGGTTTAGGGTTGTATTTTTAGAGCCAGAGTCTGAGTCTGGATTAAAAGTCAATGGAGATGGGGACAGTGTTGGGTGATGAGGAAGGGGTGATCATATAGCAAGCATTTTGGGCTTCTCTGAGCCCACTCGGAAGAAGGCAAAATTAGTCTCTATCCAAGCGCTCTCCCAGGAGCCTAGTCTCAGCCAAATTCTTACCTGCCTCGGAGATAAAGGATCTCTCCTGTGTCTGTGCCCCTAATGGCCTGAAATAGTCAGGGTTAGCTCTGGGGACCATGCCCTGTAAAGATAGGACTCACTGAAGAAAAAGAAAGGCTCTGAGATCCAGACTCAATTTAGCACATATATCTGAGCCAGACAAGACAAAAGCAGGTACTGAATGATGTCCAGTGGCTTGTAAGCGATCTAGGGGCCACTCTGGCTATAGTAATTGGGGATCTGAAAGGTAGGACCTATAATAAGGGATATGGAAACAGATACTTTGAAGTCAAAGAGTTGATTCAGTGGAAAGGTGACTGAAATAACTTGTACTTAGAATGTCCAGTTTTGAGGATCATAGAGTATCAGATTGGAAGAGACTTTAAAGGCCATCCTTTCCATTGTCATCCCCATTCGATACTTAAATTAACTCTTCAAGAGATTGGCTAACACCTGCTTTGAAAATGTTGAGAGACAGGAAATTGCCCTGTTGTGCTGCCAGAGACTAGCTATGTGCTTACATGGATGGCAGAAAGTAAAGGTTTCTGAGGATATTATTCTTGACATAGGAGCTGTGACTCTAAAGATCTAATGAGTTATTGTATCAACCAGTAGCAGCTGTATTTGAAAGATTTCACCTAGAGAGGGCCATACACAGGTTCTCCAATGGGGGGTACTTTTTAAAATATATTTTTTGTTTTTTAATTACAGTTGGCATGCAATATATTAGTTTCAGGTTTACAACATAGTGATTAGATATTTATATGTTTGTCCCAGTCAATCTAGTACCCATATTGGTGATGTAAGAATTAAAGATCTAGAGGTCTTCAGGATGCTCCTGACATTATTCCATGTTTGCAAGACCTTACTTGGACTACACATACAGTTGGCTTCAAAAAAGCTATTTTGCAGAAAGATGAAACATCATCAATAATAGCTACCTACACACAAAAGATGATCAAAACAATTTTTTTTAAATTTGATTTCTCTGAGTGAGTGAGAGTAATGATGGGTTCTTCAATAGGATTAGGGAAGGGAGGCAGGACAAAATTTGAGATGCTAAATTCATTTAGAGATATTGATCTTGGGATACTGATACTGATGCAAGACAGAGCAAATTTCCCCAAGTTGGAGGGAGAGCAAGCCCTGCACTGAGAGAAAAAGAGAGTCCTTTGGAGGAGAGTGTAAAAAGAATTCAACATACACACCAAAGTTAGAGTCAAAAGGATATTTTATTAGAAAAGAGATAATACCACAAGTGTGGTCTCCTCTCAGAGTCAGACAGTGAGGCGGACGGTGAGATAGACAGTGAGAAACAGAGAAAAAGCACTGAGAGGGACCCTGAGTGTTCAAAAAATTCAGTTTATATATCATTCTTTAGTTTCCATTTCCTTTGATATGGACATACAGTGAGGGAGGGGAAGGAGAAAAGTATTTTAGCATGAAAAGGTAACAATACGTAGAGTGAAACGCCTACTGGCAGTTCCTAGCCTCTAATACATAGGTTCCCCATGGTTTTAGCCATAGAGAATGACTCTTGGTTCCTGTTTCCCCTTCACAGGTGTGGAGAATGGGTTTTTAGCAATCCTAGCAGAAACCTTTCTTTGTTCTGAGGTGTCCTCCTGGCCTGACTGCAGGGCTAATCAGTATGTTGCAGTCTCTGATTGTGGCTTGATTAACATTTTAATTCTCATGCCTCTTCCCTATGTTAGAAGGACATAGAAGAAATAAGTAACTTTTTCAAGGAGAGTTGGGAAAGGCTTCACTAAAGAGCTGACATTGGACCTAATTTTGAAAGATGAGAAGCTGTTGCCAAATGGAGAAGAAGTGCTGGGAGGTAAGTCAGAAACAAATGGTTAGGAATTGTAATGCCAATTGTAATTGTAAATGCCAGAATTGTAATCAAGCAAAGATTCCTGTTTTAACATGTGTCTCCTGTAATCAGAGAGTTAAGTATACAGTCTCTTTAGAATAGAGAAGATTCAAGAAGAATGCCTTAAACCCTAATTTCTAAAATCATTTTAGCATGTTAAAATATCAAACCCAAAAGTTTATTTTTACTGCAGGTCATTTGCATTTGAGAGCAATGATTGGATTTGGATGAATAGTATGTAGTAAAGGGAAAGTATTAAGAGGGGGTCTACTAATTATAAAACTAGGTGTTAAATTAATTAGTTTGATTAAACAATTGTTGCAGGAAGCGACACCCAATGGAGGAATTCAGACTCTCAGACAACTTTGTTAGAGGAAGGAGAATTTAATGCTGGCAGAGAGCATGGGGCATTCAACAGACCCAAAGCACGATCTCCCTTTGGTTAGATTTCTTACAGCTGATATACCCTCACAGTGTACAGTGTCCATGCAAGGGCCCCGTGATTCCTTTGTATGAGGTTTTACATATTCCCCCTTACTCAGATTGGAAAGGGGCAGCTTTGGTGGAGGACTGCAGGGGAGGAATTTCCAGACCCTTGGTCTTACCAGCACCTTTATTGGATTCTTGAACAAAGAGATGGCACTCCTAGGCTTATAGACACGGAGCAGCATTCATTGATGTCTGAGCCACTCAGAGGGGTCCTTATCCAAAGGCTGAGCTCTCGCTATAACACAGCAAACATTTCCACAGTCTTGACATTCTTATACAGCTACAGAGATAGGGAAGGGGCCGGAGAATCATTGAGGTGGGGATGCAGCTGTGGGAAACATGTTAACTGAAGAGCATAGGGCAGAATAGAGGAAGAGAGAGCAGTTTTAACCAGCCGAGTCGGTTATTTCTGCAGCCCTTTCCTTTGGATCTATTTTTACTTTCAGATGCCTCCACTCCTCTCTCACAATTAGTTTTTATCGAATACCTTTACAGTGACAGCCATTATGCTAAGCATTAGGATTACAAAAATAAGCGAGAGACTGCGGTTTGTCAGTTTGGTGGCTAAAATTTGGACAGTCCTCTTCAAATGCAGTGTGATCTACACATGGTATGGCATGACTAAGACTGGCTACCATTTTTATACATTTAAAGTCACATTTTTTATGTTTTTGTTGAGATGGTTTCTTCTCTCTCTCTTTCTTTTTTACATCTTCTTCACAATGTGTTTAAGAACACGATAATGTGCAATATTTTTTCCATGAAACATTACCAAGCCAGTTATATTTCTAACCTATACTTATATAGTTGCTTTTCTGAAAATGCAGGCTTTATGTATATTGCTACTTTATCAGGTTTGTTTTTTAGTCTGCATTCTCTCAGCAAATGTGTTAACCACTCTACTCATTTTTCTATCAGAAACACTCACAAGGCAAAGTCACACCTTCATCTCTGAGCTTGAGGTTAAAATAGTTAAATATCAGTGATATTTTTAAAATTTAAATCTGATCATGCGATTTGTCTATATAATATTTTTTTCTCAGTGGCTCCCTATGCCTTCTGGGACAAGGTCCCAAATCATTGGATGAGCTTTCCCAGTTATCTTATTATACAGGAGAGCATATGTTGCCCTAATTCAGGCTGCTTTTAGCTCGGGGTCTGCTTTTGTCTGAAATGCTTCTTTTCCTTTTATTTAACTAACTCCTATTCTTCTGGGAAAATTCAGATCAGAAGCTTCCTCCTCCTAGAAGTCTTTTTCAGTCATTCTGATCTGAGAAATGAGCCCCTATCTTAGCACTCTGCAGTTCCCTTTACTTCACAGACTACCTTGAGATGACTGACTGATGTGTCTGCTTCCCTAGGATGTTGTAAGCTGCTTGGTAGCTTAACTTTCACCTTGTTGAATTTTATACTCCTTATACTGACAAGTGCATATAAATGAACTGAAAAATAAGAAAAGACTTACCGCTGCATTAATCTCATATACAAAATTTACTCTTTGAGATTTAACTGAAAGAAAAACTATGATTGGAGAGGGGAGATAGAATGTTTGGAGAAGGCCACATAGTATAGAGATAAACAGAATGGAGTTAGCATATATAAGTTCAAATTTTGTTTCTGTGACATGGTATCTATTTGAAATAGAAAAGTTTCATAATTTTTTTTTTCATTCCTGAACTTTATCATCTTTAAAATAGATATGGCAATAGATTTCATTTGTTGTGTAAAAAATAAGTAAACTATTGAATGCAAAACACTTGTAAAAATGCTTGATGCTTAGTGAGCGCTAATAAGTCAGCTATTATTAGTTTTAGAATAGTACAAATAGTAGTAACAGCAGCAGTAGTAATTCAAGTGCTAACTTTAAATTAAAAAACAAAAAGAGAGAAATAAAGTTTGGAGTTAGATTTGGCATTCATCTAAATTTATATTTTTCTCCTTACCTTCTCCATCTCAGCCTCTCATGAAAAAACACAATCATTCAAGCTTGGTTGAATTTGTGCTCCTTGGTTTCCCTGAAGGAGGACCTGTCACAGGCTGGCTTTTTGTCCTGTTGTTGGTGGCATACCTGTTCACTGTCTGTGGCAACATGCTCATCTTCTTAGTCATACGATTAGATGTAGCCCTACACACACCCATGTACCATTTTATCAGTATTCTCTCCTTCTTGGAGCTCTGGTATACAGCTACCATAATCCCCAAGATGCTAGCTAATCTTCTCAGTGAGAAGAAGACCATATCTTTTGCAGGATGCCTCCTTCAGACCTACTTCTTCCACTCCCTAGGAGCCTCTGAATGCTGCCTTCTTACAGCCATGGCCTATGACCGATACCTGGCTATCTGCCGGCCCCTCCACTACCCTGCAATTATGACCCCAACACTCTGTGTGAAGATAGCTGCTGGTTGTTGGACTTGTGGTTTCCTGTGTCCCATTTCTGAAGTCATCCTGGTCTCCCAGCTCCTTTTCTGTGGCTACAATGAAATTGAACACATCTTCTGTGACTTTCCACCTCTGCTGACCCTGGCCTGCAAAGGCACAACCACTAATGTCCTGGTGGACTTTACCATCAATGCCTTTATTATCCTTATTACCTTCCTTTTTATTATAGTTTCTTATGGAAGAATCATTTGGACCATACTGAAAATGAAAACAACAGCAGGAAGAAAGAAAGCCTTTTCTACATGTGGCTCACATCTCATTGTGATCCTCATCTTCTTTGGGAGCATTATCTTCATGTATGTGCGGTTAAAGAAGAGCTATTCACTGACCATTGATCGGACACTTGCTGTAATCTACTCTGTATTAACACCACTAGTCAACCCAATTATCTACAGTCTCCGTAACAAGGAACTCATTAAGTCCATTAAGAGAATCATCTTCCAGAAAGGGAAGAGAGTTAGTGCAACTCACCATTGACCTCCTACCAACATCCTTCCTTGACTTCATTGTTGATCTCATAAATGTTCTATGTACCGTTTTTGTCCTGACCTTAAATAGTCACACATGCAATGGATCTCAAGTCTTATCTTTCAAAGACTTTATTTTTTTTTATTTTGTTTTGTAAATCTTTGCTTTCCATTCTTTATTTTATTAGTGTTTTCTACACTTAATAATACACTAGTATCTCCATTATTATTATAATTTTATTAAATTTATTTGAGTGACATTGTTAATAAAATTAGTTTTCAAGTGTGCAGTTTTATAATACACCATATGTACATTACCTTGTGTGATCACCACCCAAAGTTAAATTTCCTTCCACAAAGGGGATCAAATATATGGTGACAGTAGTATATTCATTCTTAAAAAAAAAGCATACAAAAGACCTAGCCACAGCTGTATGATTAGAAAAAAAATTATAGCCATCCACATTGGAAAGGAAGATGTAAAACTCTCATTATTTGCAGATGACATGATATTATATACAAAAAATTCTGAAGACTCCACCAAAAAATTATTAGAACTAATAAATAATTCAGTAAAATCACAGAATACCGAATCAATATACAAAAATATGTTGCATTTTTATACATGAATAATGAACAATAGAAGGGGAAATTAAAAAACTAATCCCATTTACAATTGCATTAAAAAACATAAAATAGCAAGAAATACATTTAATAAAAGAAATGAAAGACCTATACTCTGAAAGGTATAAGACATTGGAGAAAAAAAATTGAAGGAGATACAAATAAACGGAAAGATATATCTTGCTCATGGATTGGAACAATTAATATTAAAAAGTTTTTACTATTTAATTTAATATACATATTTCATGCAATCCTTATTAAAATATCAATGGTATTCTTCTGAGTATTAGAACTAATCCTAAAATCTACATAGAACCACAAAAGTCTTGAATAGCCAAAAAGCAATTTTAAGAAAGAAAAGTGGGAAATATCACTCTACCTGATATCAAACTAAACTACAAGACTACAATAATCAGCATGATACTGGGATAAA
Organism: Pteropus vampyrus; assembly: GCF_000151845.1. NCBI lineage: Eukaryota > Metazoa > Chordata > Mammalia > Chiroptera > Pteropodidae > Pteropus > Pteropus vampyrus. Next base: position 4,661,985 of record NW_011888998.1, on the reverse strand, counting down.
ATCAGATATATAGATTGATGCAATATAATAAAGAGCCCCAAAATAAAATTTTTGCTTATACAGCCAATTTACCCATGATGAAGAAAGGAAGACTCTACAATGGGGTAAAGGCAGTCTCATCAATAAGTGATATTGGAAAAATGGGATAGATACATGCAAAAAAAAAAAAAATGAAGTAAAACCACTTTATTACACCACATACAAAAATAAACTCAAGTGGATCAAAGACTTTAAAGACCTGAAAACAAAACTTCTAAAAGAAAACATAGGAAGTAAACTCCCTGGAATTGTGCTTAGTAATATTTTTTTCTGATATGTTGCCTTAAACAAGGGCAACAAAGATAAAAATAAACATATGGGCTACTACTGTCATACTCTCCCAGACTGATCACCATGGAGTCCCAGGCGAATCTGAGCAAGCCCTACCAAAATTGTCACTAACACTGCCAGAAACTGAGACTGAGGGTAGCTAGCATGATTAAACATCTATAAGAAAATAAAAAGACATTTTTAAGGCTTTATATAAAGCAGGGATCCAAGAGGCTTAGATGCCATCTACTGGAAACCAAAAGAAAAGCGCCTTCTTTGTAGCAGGCTAAAGGGAGAACTTTATATAATAAATCTTTCTGGATTGAAAAAAAAAAAAAGCAGAATACACTTTCATTAATGCCTAGGCAGAGAAATAATCCATTAAACACCATGAACAACCAAGGTGACAAGGCATCTCAGAAAAAAAGAGAAATATCTCTAGAAAATAAGCTTACATACATAGAAATATGGAACTTAAATGACAGAATTCAAGATGGTATTTCTGAAAAAACTCAGTGAATTCTGCAATGAGTGATATCAATAATTTCAGGTATTGATGAAATACCTAGAGGAGCAGAGCAAGGAGATTGAAACCCTAAAAAGAACCAAATATAACTTCTGGAGATGAAGAACACACAGCAAGAGTTGAAAAATGAAATAACAAGCTTGGGAAATAGAGTCGACCAAATGGAGGAAAGGATCAGTAATATTGAAGACAGACATCTAGAAATAAATCAGAAAGAACAAGAGAGAAACTGAAGAATGAAAATAATGAAAGAGAAATTCAAGAACCAGCTGACAGCATCAGGAGAGGAGACATAAGAATAATGGGCAATATCAAAGGCGAGGAAAATGAGCAGGGACTAGAAAGCATTTTCAGACAAATAGTTGACAAGAATTTCCCAAATCTAAGGAATAAGCTGGAGCTTGGAATTCAAGAAGTCAACAGAACACCGAATTATCTCGACCCAAAAAGGCATTCACCAAGACATATTGTATTAAAATTATCAAAAATCAATGACAAAACAGAATTCTCAGTGCAGTCAGGGAGAAGAAAACAGTAACTTATAGCAGAAAACCCATTAGATTTTCCTCAGTCTTCTCAGCACAAGACAGAAAGGAATGGAATCAAATATTTAAACTATGAAGTGAAATGACATACCAATTAGAATAATGTATCCAGCTAAGCTCTTCTTAGATAGGAAGGAGAAATAAAGACCTTTCTAGACATACAAAAATTGAGAGAATTCTCCACTACGAGGCCTGCACTACAGGAAATACTGAAAGGGGTCAGCTAATCTAAAACAAAATAACAACAACAACAACAACAATAACAAAAACATAATTAGGAGTAGAGTGACTATCAGGCAAATAGAAGCAGAGGAGAGTAACCCTTACAGAGAACAGGCCATTAAGCTTAAATAATAAGAAGAGAATTACTTTAGCAAGATAGTAATGAACATTCAGTATACATAGGAACAAATTGAGATAACAATGACTAAAGAGGGGATGATTCAAAGATACAAATTCGCAAAGGAGAATGGAGATAAGGTACATGCAGAAGAAAATGGATGACTATATATACATCACGATCCTTTACATACTCATAATGGTAACCACACAACAAAGATTCAGAACCAAAGTATATAACATAAAACAAGAAGGATCAGAGAGAAAACCCACATAGCCAATCAAAATAAAGAAAACAGAAGCACAAGGACAAGGAAGCAATGGAAACACTGAGCTATCAGAAAGCAAAAGATAAAATGGCTATAAGAAGATATCATATTTCAATAATCACTCTAAATGCAAAAGGATTGAACTTACCAATAAAAGGTACAGAGTGGCAGAATGGATCAAAAAACAAAACCCAACCATATGCTGCCTCCAGGAGACATACCTCAGCTCCAAAGACAAATACAGACTCAAAGTGAATGGTTGGAAAATGATATTTCAAGCATATGTCATTCAGAGAAGCGTGGAAGTAGTGGTATTAATATCAGACAAAATAGACTTCAAAATAAAAAAGATAAAGGAAAATACTGAGGGACACTTCATAATGATAAAAAGAATCATGGACCAAGAAAACATAACACTTATATATCTATACTTCCAATTAGGGAGCCACAAAATATGTAAAGCAATTACTAACAGAACTAAAGGGAGAAACAGACCAAAACACTATTTTAGTAGGGGACCTAAATACCCCACTGTTGGACATGGAAAGATTATTCAAACAGAAAATCAATAAGAGAATACCATTCTTAAATGACACATTAGACCAACTGGAAATAATTAACATTTACAGAGCCTTCCATCCCAAAACGGCTACTTATACATTCTTCTCTACTTCACATGGAACATTCTCAAGAATCAACCACATACTAGAACACAGAGATAGCATAAACAAGTATAAGAGGGTTGAAATCATACCAACCATATTCTCTGATCATAATGCTTTGAAAGTAGAGATCAAATGCAGAAAGAAATCAGGAAGAACCACAAATACATGGAGTTTAAATACCATGGTACTGATGAATAACTAGATCTGAAAAGAAATAAAAAGAGATCAAGAGATATACAGAAACAAAAGATAATGATAGTAAAACATATTAATACTTTTGGACATGGCAAAAGTGGTCATAAGAGGAAAGGTCATATTATTACAGGCCTATCTCCAAAAATAAGAATGAGCCCAAATAAACAACCTAACATTTCATCTTAAAAAACTAGAAAAGGAAGAACAAATGAAGCCTAAAGTCAGCAGAAGGAAAGAAATCATCAAAATTAGAACAGAAATAAAATAAATCAAAAAAAAAATAGAAAAAATAAATGCAACAAAGAGCTGGTTTTTTGAGAAGATTAATAAAATTGACGAACCCCTGGCTAGACTCACTAAAAAAAAAAGAGAGAAAGGACACAAATAAAATCAGAGATGAAAGAGGAAAAATTATGATTGATATTGCAGAAATACAAAGGCTCATACAAGAATACTATGAAAAAGTATATAACTCCAAATTTAATAACCTAGAAGAAATGGACTGGTACTTTGAACAATACAAACTTCTTAGACTGAATCAAAAAGAACTGGAAAATCTAAATAGGCTGATCAGCAGTATGGAAATTGAAACAATCATGAAAAACTACCAAAAAGTAAAAGTCCAGGACCAGATTGCTTCACTGGTGAAGCAATTCTACCAAACATTCAAAGAAGATTTAAGACCTATTCTCCTCAAACTCTTCCAAAAAGTTGAAGAGGTGACAATACTTCCAAGCTCATTTTATAAGGACCATATTATCCTGTTACCAAAACCTGGTAAAGATAACACACAAAAAGAAAACTACAGACCAATATCTCTGATGAGCACAGAGGCAAAAATTTAGTGAAGTGAATACACCAACGTATTAAAAAGATTATACACCACGATCAAGTGGGCTTCATCACAGAGGCACAGGGATGGTTCAAAATACTCAAATCGATTAATGTGATACACCACATAAACAAATTAAAAAATAAGAAACATATGATCATATCAATAGTTGCAGAAAAAGCCTTTGACAAGATACAGCATCCATTTATGATAAAAACACTTAACAAAATTGGTATAGAAGAAAAGTACTTTAACATAATAAAAGCCATCTATGACAAACCCTCAGCCAACATTATACTTCATGGTGAAAAACTAAAAACCTTTCCTCCAAGATCAGGGACAAGAAAGGGCTGTCCACTATTGCCACTGTTATTCAATATAACATTGGAGATCCTAGCGAGTGCAATCAGGCAAGAGAAAAATATAAGAGACATCCAAAGAGGAAACGAAAAATTTAAACGGTCACTATTTGCGGAAGACATGATTCTCTATATAAAAAGCCCTATAGACTTCATAAAACCCACTACTAGAAATAATAACCAAATACAGTAAAGTTTCTGGATACAAAATCAATGTTCAAAAATCCAAAGCATTTCTATACTCTAATCATGAATTGTTAGAAAAAGAAGTGGAAAAATTAATTCCTTTTGCAATTGCAACAAAAAAGAATAAAATGCCTAGGAATATATTTAACGAAACGTGAATGAACTATATAATGAAAACTGTAAGACCCTATTAAAAGAAATCGAAGAATATACAAAAAAATGGAAAGATATTTTGTGTTCTTGGATTAGAAGAATCAACATAGTTAAAATGACCAAATTACCTAAAGCATTATACAGATTTAATGCAATCTGGATTTTTGAACATTGATTTTGTATCAAAATCTGATCAGCACTTTTTAAAGAAATAGAATAAAAAATCCAGATTTGTATAGAAGCACAAAAGACCCTGAATTGCCAAAGCCATTATGAGAAAAACGAGGCTGGAGGCATCACTCTGTTCGACTTTAAATTATAGTACTAAACGACATTAATCAAAACAGCATGGTATTGGCAGAAAAACAGACACATGGACCAGTGGAATAAAATCCAGAGTTCAGAAGTAAACCCATATTTATATGGGCAAATAATTTTAACAAAAAGCAAAAAATATGCAGTGGAGAAAGGAAAGCCTTTTCAATAAATGGTGATGGGAAATCTGGAAAGCCACTTGCGAAAGAATGAAACTAGACTGTTGTCTATCACCACACACCAAAATTAACTCAAAATGGATTAAGGACCTGAATATAAGATCTGAAACAATAAAATGCATAGAAGAAAACCTAGGAACAAAACTCAAGGACCTTGAACATAAAGAGAATTTTATGAATTTGACTTCAAAGGCAAGGCAAGTAAAAGCAAGTGATGAATGGAACTACGTCAAACTAAAAAGCTTCTGCTCAGCAAAAAGAAACCATCAACAAGGTAAAGAGACAACCACCTGACTGGGAAAATATATTTTCAAGCAACAACTCCAATAAGGTCCTAATATCCAAAATATACAAAGAACTCATACAACTTAATAACAATAAAAAAAATAATAATAATCCAATCAAAAAATGGGCAGAGGACCTGAACAGACACTTCTCCCTAGAGGAAGTACAAATGACCAACAAATATTTGAAAAGAAGCTCAATATTGCTAGCTATTGGGGAAATGCAAATCAAATCCACAATGAGATACCATCTTACACCTGTTAGAATAGCTATAATCAGCAAGACAATAATAAATGTTGGAGATGATGCGGAGAAAAAGGAACCCTCATACGCTGCTAGTGGGACTGCAAATTGGTACAGCCAGTGTGGAAAACAGTATCGAGGTTCCTCAGAAAACTAAGAATTGATCTACCATATGATCCAGCAATCTCTCTACTGGATATTTATCCCCAAAGACTGAAAATCTGTATCCAAAAAGATATTTGTACACTAATGTTCATAGAAGCATTATTTACAGTGGCCAAGACATGGAAGCAACCAAAGTGTCCTACGATAGATGATCGGATAAAGATGCTGTGGAACATATATACAATGGAATATTACTTAGCCATAAGAAGAGATGAGATACTGCCATTTGTGACAACATGAATGGACCTTGAGATAATCTTGCTAAGTGAAATAAGCCACACAGAAAAAGTTGAAAATCACATGATAGCACTTGTATGTGTTATACAAACTTAAAAGCAGCACATGAACAGGACAAACAAACAGAGACACATGGACATGGACTATAGACTAGTGATTACCAGAGGGTAGGACGTGGTGGAGAATTGGGAAGGTAAATGTGGTAAAAGAGGGTCAAATATAAGGGGTTAGGGGGAGGGTGAAATGGGTAAAGTGGATCAAATGTATGTTAGCTGAAGGAAACTAAACTTTGGGTGGTAAATATACAATAGAATATACAGGTGTCAACTTATCATGTACACCTGAAAATTATATAATTGTATTAATGAATGTTACTCCAATAAACTTAATTAAAAAAAAAAAACATGTGGGATTATATCAAACTAAACAAGTTTTTGCACAGCAAGGAGACGATTAATAAACAAGAAGGAACTGACTAAATGGAAGAAGATATTTGCAAATGATATATCCAATAAGAGATTAATATCCAAAATATATAAGAATTCATATAGCTTAATACCATAAAAAATTATCCAATTAAAAAATTAATAGAAGATCTGAGTAGTCATTTCTCCAAAAAGGTATATAATACTTAAGTGTATAAAATCCTATTCGGAATAAGAGTTGCAATTTCCTACGTCTGTCTGCCTGTTAGTCATCTTACTTACAGTTTTGTATCTTTTGTTTTAGGTAGAATGACCCCTGTAGTATTTTCTGTAATGCAGGACTTATGGTGAAAAATTTCCTCAGCTCTGAAAAGATTTTCATTTCTCCTTCATGTTTAAAGGATAACTGTGCTAGATATATTATTTCTGGCTGGTAGTCTCTCAATAGTTTAAATATTTGTTTCCTATTCCTCTTAGTTTGTAGAGTTTCTGCTTTATAATCTGACAATAATCTAATAGGATTTTCTTCATAGGTTACTATCTTCTTTTCCCTGGCTACCTTTAGAATTCTTTCTTTGTCATTAATTTTTGACCATTTTAATATAATGTGTCCAGGATAAGGCTTTATGGGTAAGATAATTAGTTGTTCTGTTTGTTTCTTGAATTTGAGGATTCAGTATTTTTCATAGGTTTGGGAAGTTTTCATCAACTATTTGTTTGAATAGGTTCTCTGTTCCCTTTTCCCTTTCTTTTTCTGGTATACCTATTATTCTTATGTTACTCTTTCTGATGGAGTCAGATAGTTCTTGTAGAGTGTTGTTTTTGTTTTCTTTTTCCACCTTTTTTTTTTTTACTCTTTTTATTTCTTTTCACTCTCTTTTCCCATGTGTTATTTCCGAATTTCCATCTTCGATATCACTAATTCTTTTCTCCATCTGGTCAGCTGTATTTTCTAAGCTCACTATTTCATTCTTCATCATTTTCTTTGAGGTCTTCAACTCCAGAATTTCTATTTTGTTGTTTTTCTAAGTTTCAATTTCTTTGGTAATGTATTTTTTATCATTAATTTTATTTCTGAGTTCATTAAACTGCCTATCTGACTTTTCTTGTATACAGTTGAATTTTTTAAAACTGCAAATTTGAGCTTTCTGTCATTTAAAAAAGTGACGAAGAAAACATTAGCTACTGCAACTCAGAAATGAACTCACAGCATAAGCAGGGATAATTTGTGACAACAAAAACAGAAAAAGAGAGGGAATAAAAGTCTGCATTTACAAATGGGAATGGATGTAAGATGCATGTAGAAGAAAGGACTACTGTATATATGAAACCTTCTTTTACATTAACTTACACACACACAATCTAGAAAACACATGTAACATAAAAAAGAGGGAACAGGCAAAAAATTATATAATATCACCAAACAAAAATGCAGACAGAAACACAGGGGCAAAGAAACAATGGAGACACTGAGCTACCAGAAAACAAAATATGGAAGGGATATAAAAAATTCTCATATATCAATTATTACCCTAAATGTAAATAAACTAAACTCACCAATCAAGAGGCACAGAGTAGCAAATTAGATTTAAAAAAATCAGAGGGGAGAGGAAAAAATGACATAGATGATAGAGGCTCTGTTCATCCCTCTTGAGACCAAATAAAAGCTGTGACAGAAACAAGGCGCAAACAGCAAAAAAAAAAAAAAAAAAAAAAAAAAAAAATCTTCTGGAATCTATATGAACAAGCCCTACAACTAGGGAAATAACAAATAACCCTACAATGGGAGGAGGTAAGATGGGACAAGGACATGAGGCTGCCCGGTCCTGAGTGACCGAGTGAGACAGAGGCCATAGCAGCAGCCAGCAGCTGTAGACACCTCTTAAGAGAGCCATTCACAGTGACAGACCTGCTCACTCTGAGCACCTGCACCGGTTGGCTGCACAGGGGGCACCAGGGACTTAGAGGGACAGTGAGTTGTCAGGTTGAGACACGAAGGCAAGACTTTGTATAGAAGTGCCAGCAATATCCATTGTTCTTCTATTGAGCCCCCACCCACCCCACCCCCATCCCCCAGTGTGTGGATTCAGAGCTGCCATAGCGGAAATGTCATCAAACTGGATAACAAAAGTCACTATACTCAGAGAATTCTCTGAAACTCTGCCTCCCCCAACTTGTAACCCTACCCAAGCCACATCCAGGTGTGTCCTCAGCAAGTCAGGCACCCCTTACTGAGCAGCACCTAGACTCACACTGCTGGCAGGTGACTGTGGGTTCTGGCGTGGCCATTTGAGGCAACTGTAAGTACAGCATCTGTGGATCGCTTGCTGATTCTTAACGGGTGGCCCTGGAGGGGCACTGCCTCGGGCTAAAGTTGGCCTATAGCTAAATCTCTCTCAGGATTGTGCCACTGGACACCTACCTCACATAACCACATTAACAAGACCGAGAAAATTAAAGGCTTTGTTTAGTACATAGAAACAGACACAGAAAGGCAGCCAAAATGAAAAAAAAAAAACAAGGAAGCAGAAACATATGAGAGAATAGAACAAAGATCCAGAAATAATGGAGTCAAGCAACCTAACATATGCAGAGTTTAAAACACTGGTTATAAAGATGCTCAATGAACTTAGGGGAAGTGTAGATGAATTCAGTAAGAACTTTAACAAAGAGATAAAAAACATGAAAATGGAAATTATAAAAGAGAACGAGTCAGAAATGAAGAACATATTATCTGAGATGAAAAGTATATTAAATAGAATAAATGAATAAAAAAGAAGATCAAATGACCTATATAGAGGATGGGAAACCAAGGACTCTAATTCAGAATGGCAAGAAAAAAGAAGCCAAGACTATAATAATAATTTAAGGAGCCTATGAGACACTATTAAATGAAAAAAAAAAAAAAAAGTCACGTCATAGGGTACCGAAAGGAAAACAAGATGTTGAAGAGGTATTTAAAGAAATAATGATGGAAAACTTCTCTAACATAGTAAAAGGAATAGACAAACAACCCCAGGAAGCTCAGAGAGTACCAAAAAAGATGAACCCAAAGAGGCCCACACCAAGACACATCATTTAAATGCCAAGGGTTAAATATAAAGAGATAATCTTAAAAGCAGCAAGAGAAAGGCAATTAGTTATCTACAGGGGAGCACCCATAAGACTGGCAGCTAATAGAATTCTTTATTCAGCAAAGCTATCATTTAGAGTTGAAAGACAGACAAAAATGAGCTGAGAGAATTTATCAACACCAAGCCAGTATTATAGAAAATGTTGGAGAGACTTCTTTAAGAAGAAAAAAAACATGTATCAAAAACAGGAATAAAGAATAGTAATAAGCACATTCTTACCAATAAGTACCTCAAATGGAAAAGAATTAAGTGCTCCAACCAAAAGATTGGTTGAATGGATAAGAAAACAAGATGCTGCCTACAAGAGACTTACTTCAGATTAAAAGAAGCTCAAAGACTAAAAGGAAGGGGATGGAAAAAGTTGTTGCCTTGATGAACTTAGAGGATATTGCATTGAATGAAATGAGTCGGATAGAAAAAGACAAATATCGCATGATTTCACATACATGTGGAATCTAAAGAGCAAAATCAACAAAACGATAAAAGCAGAAATAAACTCATATATAGAGAGAATATTTAGAGGTATACTAGATGAGAGGGGGGTTGGGGGGACAGCAAAAAAAAAGGCAAGATGATTAAGAGGTACAAATAGTTGCAGATTAGACATGGAGATGTAGAGTGTAGCATGGGGAAGATGGTTAATAATGTCATACTAAATATATAAGGGGGAAGAAGGGTACTAGATTTAGTGGGGTGATCACTTTGAAAGTTATGTGGATCATTGGTCACTATGTTATACAACTGAAAATGGTATATTATTGTATGCTAACTATAACTGAAAAAAATCATTGAATTGTACATTGTAAATATAAGTGACAAATTGTCTATTATATTTCAATAGAGCCAAAAAAATATGCTGCCTTAAAAAAATACTTCACAGCTACAAAAAGAAATATAGACTCTTAAGAATGGAAAATGATTCTCCAAGCAAATGGTATCCAGAGTAAGTGGGCATAGTGTACTTATACCTGACAAAACAGACTTCGATAAAAAAAAAATTTTTTTTTAAATAACAAAAGAAAAAAATGGATATTTCATAATATTCAAGGGAACAATACAATCAAGAAAACATAACATTTATCAGTATGTATTCTCTCAAACATGGAACACCAAAAATATACAAAGCAGGAAGAAGCACAAATATGTAGAGATTAAACAATGTGCTACTGAAGAATAACTGGGTCAGAGAAGAAATAAAAGAAAAGACTAAGAGATACATAGAAACAAATGAGAATGAAAATACAATATATTAAAACTTTTGGATACAGCAAAAGTGGCAATAAGAGGAAAGTTCATATCATTACAGGTCTATCTCCAGAAATAAAAATGAACCCCAAATAAACAACCTTACATTATATTTTTAAAAACTAGGAAAAAAAGAATAAATGAAGCCCAAAGTCACCAGAAAGAAGAAAATAAAAATTAGAGAATTAAATGAAACTGAGAATCAAAGGACAATAGATAAAATTAATGCAATGAATAACTGGTTCTTTGAAAAGATCAATAAAATTGACAAACTTCTGCCTAGACTGACTAAGGGAAAAATAGAAAAGACACAAATAAACAAAATCAGAAATGAAAGAGGAAAAGTTATGACAGATACCACAGAAATAAAAAGTATCATATCAGTAAAATTAATGCAACGAATAAATGGTTCTTTGAAAAGATCAATAAAATTGACAAACTTCTGCCTAGACTGACTAAGGGAAAAATAGAAAAGACACAAATAAACAAAATCAGAAATGAAAGAGGAAAAGTTATGACAGATACCACAGAAATACAAAGTGTCATACCAGTATACTATAAAATATTATATGCCACCAAATTTAATAACCTAGGATAAATGGACAAGTTCTTAGAAATATAAAACCTTTCTCTACTGAATCACAAAAAATACCTAAAAAATCTAAGTAGATCAATCAACAATAAGGAAATTGAAACAATCATCAAAAATCTCCCCAAAAGGACCAGATGGCTTTGATAGTGAATTCTACCAAACATTCATAGATGATTTAATACCTGTTCTCAAATTCCTTCATAAAATTGAAGAAGAGGCAGTACTTTCTAACTTATTTTATGGGACCAATATTACCCTGATACAAAACCTGGTAAAGATAACAAGCAAAAATTAAACTATAGACCAATATCTCTGATGAATACAAATGCAAAATCTTAAACAAAGTACTAGCAAATCAAATGTAATACATTGAAATCACAATCAAATGAGGTTCATTCCAGGGCACAAAGATGATTTAACATATGCAAATCTATTAATGTTATATACCACATAAACAAAATAAAGGATAAAAACCATATGATTATATCAGTAAATGCAGAAAATGCTTTTGACAAGGTATATCATCCATTTATAATTAAAACATTTAATAAAATGGGTGTAGAAGGAAAGTACCTCAACATAAAAAAAGGTATATATGACAAACTCTTAGCTAATATCATACTTCATGGTGAAAAACTGAAAGCTTTCCTTCTAAAATCAGGAAAAAGAAGCATGCCCACTTTTACTACCCTTATTCAATACAGTATTGAAAGTCCTTGCTAGAGCAATCAGGCAGGAGATAAAATAAAAGGCTTCAAAACGGAATGAAGAAGTCAAATTGTCACTTTCTGTAGATGACATGATTCTCTATATAGAAAATCCTAAAGACTCCACTGAAAAACTGTTAGAAACAATAAACACATATAGTAAAGATGAAGGATACAAAATCAATGTGTAAAAGTCCATGGCATTTCTATACACCAAGAATAAATTTTCAGAAAAATAAATTTAAAAATTTCATTTTGCAATTGCAAAAAAAAGGATAAACTTCTTAGGTATAAACCTAACAAAGCATGTGAAGGACCTATACACTGAAAACTGTAAGATATTATTAAAAGAAATTGAAGACACACAAATTAAAAGATATTCCATGTTCATGGATTGGACTAATTAACATAGTTAAAATGGTCATATTACCCAAAGCAATATATAGATTTAATGCACTCCCCATTAGAATCACAATGGCATTTAAAATATATA
>NW_011888998.1:4641919-4648565 GCF_000151845.1 Pteropus vampyrus | reverse complement strand
ATGAATTTAATTTAAAAAAGGAAAAAATAAAAATAAAGAAAAAGAGTAATTACTAAAAAGAGAAATATTATCTGCATTTCCCGACTAGCAGAGAAAATCAGTTTATAGAGAAAAATAATAAAAATTTTATAAAACCAATTAGAGACAGAAAGGAAGAAAAAATTTAGAGAGAAAATAATTTTAAAAAACAAGAAACAAAAGTATTTTTGTAGAACTACTTCCAAACATAGTCAAATCATAAATACGTAAATATATTAAATATAACTTTTATAATATAAATATCATATTAGATCTTTTAATCCAGTTATATGCTGCCTACAATGCATATATCTAAACATACAGACACAAAATATGGAAAGAAATAGAGAAAAAGTTTGGTGTGGGAATATTAATAATAAATCGAATTTATGACGTAGAAGCATTAGCAATATAGAGAAAAACTTTAAAGTATCATAAAGTATCATCAAAAACATAATATCCTCACCTAAGTTACATCTAACAACATAGCTTCAAATTATGTAAAAGAAAAAAAATGACAAAAATATAAGAAGAGATCAATACATTTTTACATGTTTTAGAGAAAAATGAAAATGATTATGACAAGTAAATAAATAAGGTTATGGAAAAGTTCAGCTTAAGCCTGATGATAGATGATAGATTGATAGATGATGATGAGAGAGAGAGAGGGAGATGATAGATGATAGATAGATAAATAGATATTATTTATATATCATAACATATACATAATGAAGCTTAAGCTACATATGTCATATTTTGTAATATGATGTATAAATTATATATTATATATAAACATGTATATGTATATATCCTACATACCAAACATATAGAGGAAATACATACTTTATTACACATAAAGCACTTATAAAACTGATATAATTTATAAGAAGATCTATTTTAAAATACAGACTACTTACTAATTTCTTTGAACATAGCAATTGAAGTTGATGAAGGGAATAGATTGGGAAGAGATTATTGAAAGGAGAGGTATGCATCAAAAATAAATTTTATCTTCCTATTTTACTTTAACCAGCATTGGAGCTGTTTAGTCCAAAGATATAAGTTACATGGTAGGAAATCTATTATAGCAAAGTAAACAATAAAACATTTATTTTTAAAGAAAAAATCGGTATTTAATTATGCATAGGAATACCACTGGTTAAACTGATCCAAACCAGAGGTTTTCATGGCTAACATTCAGACTTAGTGCTTTGTTCTCTGAGGTTTCAATTTCAGTTTGAGGGAAATTAAAATTGAGAAAATGAGGGTCTCTTATCTGAGTTCTAGAGGAACAGTGTTTAATCCCACACCATAGAATGTGCTTTACTGAACAAGGCTCAGGTAGGAAGAGAATGAAACGGAATCAACGGAATAAAACAATTAACGATATAAATGGAATTATTATTTATTTTATTACTTTATTTTTTATTTTATTTTATTTTTTATTAAATTTACTGGAATGACATTGGTTAATAAAATAAAATAGGTTTCAAGCATTTTTTCTGTTTTCTTTTTGCATATTTAGTTTTAAAACATTGTGGTCAGAGAATATGCTTGTATGATTTCAGTCTTCTTGAATTTGTTGAGGCTAGTTCTATGTCCCAACATATGATCTATCCTTGAGAATATTCTTTGTGTACTAGAGAAGACTGTATAGTCTGGTGTTTGGGGATGAAAGGCTCTGTAATTGTCAATTATGTCTAATTAGTCTCATGTGTCATTTAAGGTTGCTATTTCCTTATTGGTTTTCTGTTTGGATGATCTATCTATAGCTGTCAATGGGGTATTTAGGTCCCCTACTATAATTGTGTTTTTGTTAGTTTCTCCTTTTAGTCTGTTAGAAGTTGCTTTCTATATTTCAATATTCCCTGTTTGGGAGCATATATATTGATGTGCTGTCTTTCTGAAGTATAGTCCCCTTTATCATTATGAAATGTCTATCTTTGTCTCTCATTATATTTTTCATCTTGAAGTCTGTTTTATCAGATATAAGTAGGGCTACGACCGCTTTTCTCTGAATGCCATTTGCTTGGACTGTCGTTTTCCACCTATTTCCTTTGTATCTGTAATTGTCCTTGCAGCTGAGGACCCTTAGATGCTCTGAAGCACAGATCTCTCTGACATGCTCATGTGAAGGTTAGGTGTTATTTGTTGAATTGCAGATGTTCAGCTTGTAGTTATTTTAAGGGGAGAGATCCAGGGAGATCCCTCACTCTGCCATGCTTCTGACATCACTAAGGCTTATTTTATTTAATTTATTTTCAGCTTGAAGTGTAATTGACAAATAGAAGTTGTATGTAATCAAGGTGTACAACTTGATGTTTTGATATGTGTATGCCTTGTCAAATGATCACCACAATCAAGTTAATTAAAATATCTCTCACCGATGGCAGCTGCACCACCTGCACATGCTACCAGGTTAGATGCTGCTGTGGCTATGGGAAAGGCTGTTGTCAGCAAAATGCTGCTGCCAGAATAATGCTAGTGCTAGGCTTCCAGCCTTGCCTCTGGGCAGGAGCTACTGGTAATTGTGTTGCAGGTAAGACATCCCCTGGCTTCCTGCCTGCTCCTTTCTCAATTGTAAGTCACAAGCATAACCTGGACCTTATCACTAGCCCAAAGTAATCTCCTATTTCTTTAGTTTCTGTGATCATGCCTGCATTTAATAAACACCAACAAACATAATAAATGTGAAGTTTTTTCTCAGTTACCATTCAAAACATGTCCTCTGCACAGTAATCAAGATAGTTAAAAGTTCCATCTTCTTGAAATGTCTATTTATGTTCTGTTCTTACCACTGCGTTATCTCTGTATATGCAAAAATAACTATTACCTAAAGAAATTATATTAAATCAGCCTCAAAAAAATATCTATTACCTCACATACTAATCACTTTCTTTGATTCTTTTGTGTGTGTGTGTGTGTGTGAGAACTCTTATTTTATTTTTAATTAATTTATTTTTTATGGTGACATTGGTTAATGAAATCCAAAAAGTTTCAACTGTACACTTTAACAGTAAGGCATATATATATTTACACAGTGTATTCACCTCCCATAGTTAGATTTCTTTCTGTCACCACATATTTGACCCCCTTTACCATGTCTACCTTTCCCCAACCCCACCCCCTACCATCTGGTAACCACTAATCTATTGTCTATGTCCATGAGTCTCTGTTTGTTTGTCCTGTTCATGTGTTGCTTTTAGGTTTATATCCCACATATAGTGATATCATGTGGTTTCCAACATTTTTTGTCTGGCTTATTGCACTTAGCATTATTATCTCAAAGTCCATCCATGTTGTCGCAAATGACAGTATTTCATCTCTTCTTATGGCTGAGTAATATTCCATCGTGTGTATGTACCACAGCTTTTTTAGTCAATCATCTATCACAGGACACTTTAGTTGTTTCCATGTCCTGGCCACTGTGAATAATGCTGCTATGAACATCCGTGTGCACATATCTTTTTGGATACAGGTTTTCAAGTCTTTAGGGGTAAATTCCCAGTACAAAAATTGCTGGATCATATGGTAGATGAATTCTTAGTTTTTTGAGGAAACTCCATACTGTTTTCTATAGTGGCTGTACCAATTCGTAGTCCCAAAAGCAAAGTTGGAGGGTTTTATTTTTCTCCATATCCTCTCCAACATTTGTTATTACTTTTCTTGTTGATTATAGCTTTTCTAACAGGTGTGAGATGGTATCTCATTGTGGATTTGATTCGCATTTCCCCAATAGCTAGTGATGTTGAGCTTCTTTTCGAATATTTGTTGACCATTTGTATGTCATGTGAGAACTCTTAAGATCCACCCTCTTAGCAAATTCCAGTCATACAGTACAGAACCATTAACTGTGGTCTCCATTCTTTCCATTAGATCTTCAGAACAAAATCACAAAATTTCAGTGACCTTTATTTTCTGGTCTAGTATTTGTTTAATTTCATGTGTGTTTGATGTTGATCTGTATTCTATGTGCTTTCAGTGGGTGGGTCTTGTTATTCTCTAAATCTTTTTTATCCTTACTTATAATTTATCTGCCTGGTAGATTATTTACTCAGGGGAGGGTTCAAAGATTTTATTACGATAGTGGCTATTTTTTTTCTTATAGTTCTCTTACTTAATTACTAAGAAGCAGTGAAAGCCACAGACCTACTCTATGGGGACAAACTTCTTCCACTCCATGGCAAAGAGAACATGCAAACTGGGCAGGCTGGCTCTCGAGAGAAGCAGAGGTACGGGCTGGGCTGCATATACCCAGTTCCTCTTCCAGTATCACTAATTAGATTATATCAGTGGTTTTCAGACTTGAACTTGCTCTAAACCATCTTGAGGTTTGTTAAAAAACATATTGTTAGAACCCACCCTCAAAGTTTCTAATTTAATAGACCTTGAATGCACATTCTCACTAAAATAAAATTTCTTATCTATAGTTAAGGTTTACCTGAGAAGAATCCAAGTTGTTTGAGCTTATTTATTCCCTAACCAATCAATGCCCTTGTGTTTGAGAAAAGCTTTAAAAAGGTTGCTCACTAAGTTACTCATAGAATTAAAGAAATTATTTATAATGTCTTATTTTTAGACCTTTAAGATGGTAGAGAACAAAATACCTTTTCAACAACTCTGCAGCTCACATAAATTATATTTTAAAGGTTTTTTTTTTTTCCTAACTAGCCTACATTTAAGTAAAAGGTGATACATGGTCTGATTCTCGGGTTCATACAGGTTCTAAAATATTTAACTTGGCAGAAATGTAGAAATGGCAAATACTCAGTCAACAGAATCAGACCCTCTAGTTTTTGAAATGCTGTTCTTTCTTTTTGCTCAGTAAAGTAAAAATTTTTGAATTGAGTTTAGATTCTTTACCTACTAACTGACTTTGGAAAGACATTTATTCATTTTCCTGCTGTGGTGAATTTAATCAGAAAATGGACATAAAATATTGAAGTATTAAAGGTATGTCTGCATTAAGAGAATCTAAAATTAGGAAAAAGCATGTGCTGGTTTTGTGAAATAGATAGCCCATTCCTACCTCTAGAAAGGAAAGTAGAGATAACAGGAAGCCTAGAGCAGAAAGGCTCACCAAAGAAAGTCTTCTAAAACCTTAAAAGAGACCATGTTCTCTATAAGTAGGATAGCTGGTCTATGGGAAAGATAGCCCCCAGAGGAAGTCTATGACTCATCAACTTTCCTTTCCCTCCACTCAGTGCCACAAACTTTCTGCTTCAGGTCAACAAAGCAACTTAGAAGCCAAATGACATAATGATAATAATGGAAAGATTTAGAAAACCTTGGTGCTGTCCCATTTCCAGCCAAATTCTAAATTCTTATGTAATCTTGGTTAAGTTATTTTCTACCTCTCAACTTCAGTTTTATCTTCTGTAAAGAGAGGTTTTGACCAGATGTCTTCTTAGACCCTGCCTAACTCAGAAGTTTAGTAATTTAATGGTGGATTCACATAGTTTGAAATAGTGTTTTCTCAAAGTAAGTCTTCAAAAGAAAATTGCTTTGATGGGAAAGAAAAAAATCACGGGTTTGGTTTTTTGTACCATGTTGTTGTTTTTCTTACCACATGATTAGTCTTTATGATTTAGTAATATTAAAATGTGTTTCCCTTTATTTAGGATCCACCAAAGTCAGAGTAGAGAATGTAGTCCAGATCTGAGCTGGATGGTCAGGGAAAATTGGCCTGAGGCTGAACTTACATTGTCAAAAAACATAAACAAAAACAAAACTTTTAGTTGAACAGCCTATCCCCATTCACTAAGTGGGGATTCCAGAAGATTCCATGATCTCATTCAAGATTATTGAATCGGGAGGGAGACCAATGCTATTTTATGTCATCTATACATATTTTCCTCCAATTAAGATAAATTAAAATAAACACTAAGTTATCCTTGCATTAGAAATAAAGTATTACCCTTTGGGTTGACTTGAGGTCTTAGATTTTTCATGTAAATTACTGATATGACATTGAATCCTATTTCTGGATCCTTGTGAACTCTTCTGTCCTAGATCTACCCACGCTAGCGGGCCATTTGCTCTGTAACTTATAATAATGGAATGAAGGGGTGGCCACATCACTGACTGGCATTATTAAAATATGCCTCAATGTTGTCCATATATACAATGGAATACTACTCGGCTGTAAGAAAGGATGAAATACTGCTATTTGTGACACATGAATGGATCTTGAGAGTATCACGTTAAGGGAATATAAGTCAGATGGAAAAGGATAAGAACCAAATAATTTCACTCATATGTGGGATATAAAACATAAAGTAGAAACAAAACAAATAAACTCTTGGAGAACAGTACGGTGGTTACCAATGAGAAAGGAGAGCAGAGAAGAATAAAAAGGGTAAAGATGGTAAAATATATGGTGACAGAAAAAGACTAAACTTTGGGCTGCAAGTACACAATGCAATATATAAATGATGTATTATAGAATTGTATACTTGAAACTTATCTAATGTTATTAACAAATGTCACTCCAATAAATTAATTTTTAAATCAATTATTTCAGCATCATTAGTCAAGGACAGGAAAACTGAAACTAATTTACCTTATCTGTTAAAAAATGCCACCCAAAAGAATTATTTTAAAAATGAGTTTTCCTTTTGTATTTTTA
>NW_011888998.1:4614340-4641869 GCF_000151845.1 Pteropus vampyrus | reverse complement strand
ATAATTTCACTCATATGTGGGATATAAAACATAAAGTAGAAACAAAACAAATAAACTCTTGGAGAACAGTACGGTGGTTACCAATGAGAAAGGAGAGCGGAGAAGAATAAAAAGGGTAAAGATGGTAAAATATATGGTGACAGAAAAAGACTAAACTTTGGGCTGCAAGTACACAATGCAATATATAAATGATGTATTATAGAATTGTATACTTGAAACTTATCTAATGTTATTAACAAATGTCACTCCAATAAATTAATTTTTAAATCAATTATTTCAGCATCATTAGTCAAGGACAGGAAAACTGAAACTAATTTACCTTATCTGTTAAAAAATGCCACCCAAAAGAATTATTTTAAAAATGAGTTTTCCTTTTGTATTTTTAATAGAGCTGTGACCATTGTATCCTGAGACAAAGAATTGCCTAGGAGAATCCTACAGTTTCATGCCTGCTCTGAAGAGAACTTTTAGAGAACTACCAACTGCATTCCCAGGGTACTAAGATGCCAAAGTCTAAAGCTTAGGAAAAACGTTAGAATAAACTTCTGTAAAGCTTACTTTTGTTTTTCTCATTCCCTTTCTGCCAATCCATGCACTCCTTCTCTCCACTTTTCAAGATCTCCCACCATGACAAAGATACATAAAAATGGAAAAGTTTCTTTTTTGATATTAGTCAATATAGTGGTGGTGGTAGTGGGGTGTGTGTGTGTGTGTGTGTGTGTGTGTGAGAGAGAGAGAGAGAGAGAGAGAGAGAGAGAGAGAGTATAAAATTCTGAGTTCATATATGATTGACTCTTTAAAGCAAAATGGTAAGCTCTTTGAAAACAGAAGTTGTGGCTCACTTTTATATATCCTATTCATTCCCAGAGTTAGTTTTGCACTTGAGAACCTCTATCAATAACATTGCCTAATTGAATAACTAATGATTTTTAATTTAAAGTGCAGGATGTATTTCTACTCACTTTTAACTATCAACACAACCAACACCATCATCTCTAACCCTCTAATTTCCCCATTAGATAGTAATTCTCAGCTCCAGCTTTAAAAATTCTTTTATTGTAGAATCACCAGAAACACTGAACTTCATATTCTTATGAACCCTTTTTCCATAGCTTACCAATCCACACTTAAACATTTACCCAAGAAGTTTTATTTTTTCCATTTTTTTTTTTTTTGCTAACTTAATTTACTACTTTCTCAATGCTTCCCCAAGAATCCTATCTTGAACATAATCCCACAGTTAGCTTTGGTTCTTCCATTTTTTTTTCATAATTCTATCTCTCTAAGTTCCAAGTCTACCTAAACGTTTACACTTGAATCCTTATTTTTGTTTATTTTTTTAACTTATGTGTTTTTTCATCCATATTAGATGAATTCAGAGCCCGCCTTCTATAAATTTCTCAATTTGTCTCAATACAAGACTCAGTTTATTTTAATTGGTACATGTAGTGTGTTTGACAAATTATTTGTTTGATTATTTGATTAACCAAAAAAATCCTGATGTTACCAAATGTATGGCTTATGACTCTACAGATCCTCAAGGTCCCTTCAACATAACCCTGACCCTCCGGATGATCCTCCTGAGAGCCTCTTTCAATTCCTTGGTACAAAGAATATAAAAAATACGATTGAGAAAACAGGTAAGAAAAGCACACACCAATGTAATATCTTTGTCTATGTCTTCAGATTGATTCTCAAGTGGCTCTGTATAGACAATGAAGGCAGAGCCAAAGAATAGTGTCACTACAGTTATATGAGAGAAACAGGTAAAGAAGGCCTTGGCACAGCTGGCAGCTGAGGGCATTTGTCATAGCATTCAGGATACCCCCATAGATTCCTCAAATTAGCACAAGATTGTATGTGTTGATTATGTAAATCACTACAATATGGACTTGAGCATGCTAGCCTGTGTCTATATATGCCAACTTCATTAGTGGTGCCAAGTAACAAATGTAATGGGCCACAACTTTCAAATCAAAGGAGATAGAGGCTATGAGGATGGCTGGCACAAATGCAGCTGTGAAGCCAGCCACTCAAGTGATCTCTGTTAGACATAACTGCTTTTCTGCTCATGAGAGTGTGGTAGTGGAACGGGCAACAGATGAAAATATAGCAGTCCAGTGCCATGACACCCAACAAATAGCACATATTCAGCCCAAGAAAAGGAAGACATACAGATAGGAAAAGCATACAGCTGATGGGTTGTGTGAACATTCATGGAGCAAGGTATGCAGCAGTGTGGGCACTGTGATGTTGGCATATCAGAATTCCAAGAAGGAGAGGACACTGATAAAGATGTACATTGGCATGGAAAGTCCAGAATCTGCCTGAACCAAAATGATAATTAACAAATTTTCTGACAGGGTGAAGAGATAGATGCATAGGGTTCCCAAGAATGCAAAAGATTGTAGGGTTTTAGTGGGAATGAAATCAGCAAGGATAAAATTCTGAGTTCATATATGATTGACATGATCCATGATTCCTGAGAATGAGAGACAAAGACAGATGAACTATTTTAGGTTTCTTCTTGAGAAATTTCCTCAAAGCCTAAAATTATGTATAAGCCTGAAAATAACTTACACATTATCAAATAGACTTCCCTCACATTTCAAAAGAGATACTGAAGACCAGAAGACATAAGCAATTTGCATAATATCACAGTCTGTTGCTGACAGTTGGAGTATAGGTCAGGTTTCCTGCTTTACAGCCCAGTATGTTTTATTGTATAGAATGTAACATCAGAGCCTCAGGTTCTAGAACTTTCTCCCACATAGCACACCAGAAACACGCCTATCCTTACAATCCAAATGAAATATTCCATGATTCTGTAAAACATCCTTCTGTAGCATACCCCCTGTATCCAATAATCAGTTGTGCTAAACTGTGGAATAAGGAAACAAATATTTTCTAAATTTTACTGCTAAGACTCCTTCAGGGAGCCTCTCTGTAATTCAAGAATGTTCTCAGTAAGGTCTGAAGAAGGAAGAGATGGGAGAAGAAAGAAATATGAAAACACTTGGAAGAGTTCCTCAGAGCTCAGAGCCGTAGGGCCAGAGGAGGAATCAATGAGTAGACATGGTGCATATTAAGAAAGAATTCCCAAAAGAAATTATGTATCAGATCTCTAAGTGTGTGTGTGTGTGTGTATGTGTGTGTGTGTGTGTGCACGCGTGTGCACACATTGATAAAGTCAGAACCCTGCAGTGTCAACCTAGAAGGACTTTAGTATAAGGAAAAAACATTCTTTGAAAATTGGCTTTTTAAACTTGCTTTGCAACTAGGTCAAAATGAACATTGAGCCTGGTCATTTCTTCTCTCTTTGCTTCAACTTTTTCTTCTCTTAAATGAAGATGTTTAAATAATTGCCTTATAAAGCCCCTTGACAGCTCTGGTACTCTGTAATTTTCTAAAGCCACTTAAAAAAGTTTTGAGGGCAAGGATGGAGATAGGTGGTCTATATCAATGTACCAAGAGTTTTCACACCACTCATCTAACATATAACACCTGTAAAAGGTCAAAGCCCTCTCTTAGTCTTTTTCTTCAGCTAATCTTATCTCTACTACAACACCCCTGCCTACTGCCTGACTGTTTTGATAACATTCAGACTTGTAGCTTCTTGTTCAGTGTCACTTCTACTTCCAATATACTTCCCTTCTTATATTTCATGTTCCTGCAAATGTTGGTCTCCTTGCTCTTTGTTCCCTGGGGTTGCTGAGTGTGATTAGCTCTCAGTAGGCATTCCTCTGAGAAAAGATGTTTGGCACAAGAAAGTGAAGGCAATCAGCTCTATTTCTCAAATGATTTTGTTCAACTCTGCAAACTTGATTGTTGGGCTCTGGAATCCAATTTCAGGGACATTGGCTTTTTTGGTTTGCTAGAACTTTCTGCAAATTCCACATAGCTTTGTATGGAGAGAGAAAACCCATAATGCATAATCTTATGCACACATGGAGAGTAACACCTTGAGCACCCCATAAGTGAGTGTCATGTTTAAAATTTTACCTTATGAGGAGATTTCTCATCCAACTTCTCTTTGTGATAACCACAAATCTCATTATCCTTATGAGAACAATCACCATGAGTACCACTATCATTTCTGTGCTGACCATCTCCATTACTCTTATCACTGCCTCTTCTTTCATTATGTCCTCTATCTCTCATTCATTGGCTTAATAACCTTTTATCAAATTCTAAAGCACTGCTCTAAGTGCACTGTTTTAAACCTGCATTACGAGTATTGCTATCATTTCTTATACCACTACAACTACTATTACATGAAGACTTCCTCATGAGGCTTATCTACCTTTTTATGATCACTTTTATTTATATCCATATAATCAATATTTTCATCAAAAGCCCTGAAATTAGCATTTGAGCTTTGACCTCATCTGAGTATTACATGCAAGCATCTACTTAGATAAATATGCAATTCAGAAAATAATAGAATAAAAGCATTTTTCAATTGGAAGTAATGCATTTGAATCAAATATACCTTTTTCTTTTTTTTAGAATCAAAGGTGGGCACAAAATAGTTGTTAAATTAAATTTAAGATAAAGAGGTAACCATAAAAGATGAACAAGTACTGAAAAGAAGGAAATTGTTGAATATTCTGTGATCCAGTTGAAGAAACTTCCTGCAGGAGCTGGAGATTATTGAAAAAAATGAAAAAAAGGTATTTGTTTCTGAGAGTACTAATATTACTTCAGGTTTGGAAGAGTTTTTAAAAAACTCTCAAATATTTAGACAATCAGAGAGTCTCATTGAACCTCAACCAGCATTGAGCCTACATCCCACTTCATGTGAAACACTTGATCTTTCTCCAGGATGGATAGTTGCAACTGCTATTTCACTAAATTACTGCATCCTCCACAGTCTTGAATACCAAAACACACTCTTTGTTTTTATCTTCGTTTCATGGATTTGAATAGATTAGCCAGCTATCTAGTCTCTTCAACTGAATAATTGTGCTGTACTCAGAGTGGCCACTTCATTACTTATTTTTAGTTCCTTATAGATTCATATCACATTGGTTTTCCTAAAGCTTCCTTTTCTGAACCAGACTCTGAAACAGACCTGCTTCTTCCTTTGTAGTGTTGAATTGTTTATCTGTATGTCTTGGCATTCATTGAGGAGATAAAAAGCTATCAATGTTATGTAAATACCTGAGCATAGGAACTGTAGACATTACCTAGAATCAGTAGTGCAGAAATCAGAAAAATATACTAAAGAATTAGAGCCTTCCAAATATAGTCAGGCCTTTCCTAGCCAAAATAAGTTGTTTCTTCTTCACGTCATTAACTTTTAGTAGAAAGTGCTTACCTAGCATTTATTCTCTCTCAGAAATGGAGTGAGAGAAGAAATAAGACCTCATGACTCCATTAAGTAATGATTTTGGGAGAAATATGGCATCTAAAACTATCTTTACTTAAAACTTAAGTGAAAACGTAAGATTCACATGTTTGAAAATTCACAGTATCATTGCTAATATTTGAAATAAGTATATGTTTATTAAAAATTAGAAATGAACACATTATTAATTATTTCAAGGTAATGGCATTATAAGTGATTTTAACATTTTATTCATCTAAACATTTTATGTGCTATGTTTCTATGTAATGCATTCTTTAAAAATTGATTTAAAGGTTAGAAAAAAATTACATCAAGTATAACCAAATAATATGAGAAATATAAGAAATGACGGTCATTTATTCCTTTATTTAAAACATCTTTTAAATCTTTTTTATGCCCAGGCCTTATGCTAGGAACTGGGGAAAATGAGATACATAAAGCACAGTCCTTTCCCTTAAGATATTTACTGTAGAGTATGGGAAACAGGCCCTCAAATGAGCCAATTACATTTTAAAAGTACATAAATATTTTAAACATAAGACAAAGTTTCAACCTCATACACAAGTAAATTTGAAACTGAAAACTACAAGATACCATTTCTCAGTTTTTATATTTACAAAGGTCCAAAAGTTTGAGAAAACACTTTATAAAAGTCACTGCAGGAAAACAAAGTCACTATGGGATATACTTTCCTCCACTCCTGGTGGAAAATCTAAATGACATAATCCTTTTTGAGAAAAATTTAGAAATATTTACCTAAATTACATGTGCATTTACACTGTGATCCAGAAATCCCATTTCTAGGAATCTGTATGTAGAGATATGAAATGATGTATATACAAGGTTATTTATTGTAGTTCTATATTTAATAGCTAAAATCTGAAGCAGCCCAAGAGTTCTTCAATAAGGACAAGTTAAACATAATTAAATACAATGGAGCTATTTTTAAATACAGGAAGCATTCTCTACAGGGAAATGAAAAGATCTCTAAGATTTCTTATTAAGAAAAAAAAAGCAAAGACAGAAAAAAGCGTGCAATATGAAGCCTTAAACTTAAAAATGGGGGATTATAAAATATTCTTATATGCGAATTTTGCATATAATAACATAATCATAGAGGAAATATTATTAAGAAAGATCTATCGGGGTTAGGATCAGGAACAGAGAGAAGCAAATAGATTGGGAAATTGGAGTAGCAAGACTTCTCTATGTAGATATTTTTAGATTGATTCGATTTTTGAACCCTCTAGTTGTATTATTTGTTGAAGCAAAGAAATATTTAGAAAATCATGTTAAAGAGAGGTAAATAAGGGTAAAGGGGGTCAAATATATGGTGATGGAAAGAAATTTAACTTTGGTGAACACACATGCAATATACATATGATGCATTACTAAACTGTACACTTGAAACCTATATAATTTTATTAACCAATATCACCACAAATAAATTAAATACATAAATACATACATACACACATACATACATATATACATACATACATACAATTATGTTAGTTCAGTGGTGTGCTGTGGTCATATGTTTTTGTTTGCCCTAGACAACTCTGATATCGTACCTGAGTTGTTATTGATAACACCTTTGTCTGCTCTCTAATGTATTTCAGTTTGGACAACAAACCATATAAACACTCTATGTGATAGAATTTTAACCTCAATGCTAGTACAGTGTATAATCTGATTATAGTGTATTTCATTCCTGGCTTATTCTCTCATCTCTCCTGCTAGAATCGTTGTCCAAATGTCACCAGGAGAGAAGCAACCATAATTTGGGCCTTATCTTGGGCACTTATGCACCCTAAAGCATTGCTTCTCAAACTTTTTTACCCACACATAACACATATAAAAAGTGATAAATGTGTAGAGAACCCTTAGGTGAACAGGAAGAGGCAATCGGTCAGGGACACCAATTCCCTCATGCCCTACCTGACACTTCAAAGGGCATGCATTAGGGGTGGAACATCAGTTACTCAGCATTCCTGTTATATATATCAGTTGGGAACCCGCGCTAAGGATGATCTTAGTGTCATATTATAAAGGAAAAGACCCAGGAGTTTGCAAGAGAGAAAAGATTGTAAAATGAAAGACAAGGGGAATTCAAAGCTATAAATAGTTCTAAGAAAGAGACTATCTACTGGTGGAGTTTTAGGAGAGGTACTTACTAACTATTACACTCATTTGACTGTTAAGAGTCTATTCGTTCATTTATTCATTCGTTCATAAATGAAAATCAAGCACTGTACTAAAAGTTAATGATGCTGCCTTGAGTTGTTAACTATTTATGTCTCCAAAACAGGATTGTAAGCCCCCAGACTTGCTGCATGTTATAGACTCCACAGAGATGAGACTCATAGTTCTATAAATTAATGTGTTATTAATTAAAGCCATTGCAAGGATAAGGAACTTCCAACCATTCTTTGGTGCTGCCACCTCAGTAGTTTTTGTTTTGCCCACCACAACCACTACCTCAGAAAGAATTGTCAGAGTGAAATGAGGTGCAAGAGGAGAGAAAAGATCAGAGCTTAAATACAATAGACTACACAGGCCAGCAGAATGCAGTACTGCATTTGCATTTAGGGAAACAACATATACTTCATGAGAGCAGGAATCATTCCTCATGTTATGCAAAGCTGACTTTGGAAACTGATCAAAAGAAGATGCTTCACTTGGAATGTTAATACTGACTTCATACATAATAAAAATGGGAGATCGATCGATCTATCTATCTATCTATCTATCTATCTATCTATCCAAACTTTCTCAAGAAATCCTCACTATAGATGTATGTGAAAACTTTTGAAGTAATGATAGTTAAGATTTAATAGTGCTTAAGTTTCCATTATTGTCTTCATTTTACAGATCAGGAAACTGAGGCACAGGGCAGCTGTGCATTGCTGAAGATCACACAGCAAGTAAATGGTGGAACTAATGCTTGAACCCAGGCAGACAGGCATCAAAATCCACACTCTAACTGCTATACTGCCCTGTCTCTGAGATGATGAGTCTAATTCACGTATTGAAAACTTAGCATGTGTTATTTCATTTAACTTTTGATCTCTTTATCATATAATTTTTTTTTTTTTTAAGAAAGACAAAATCGAGGTCAGAGAAAAATTACTTTCTTTTTTGTCTGGGACCACTTGTTGGCAAAACTTGGATTTGTAACAACCACTTTTGCTCTCTGTTCTGGATACTTATATTATACCCATCTGAGTCTAGTTCAGATCCTGCTTTCCTTAAGAAATGTTGAAATCATGGAATTAAACTCCCTAAGCAGGAAAGGATGTATGCAGTCATCCACCCCCAGCCTCTTCTTTGGCAAATGGAAAGAATGAAGCTGAGAAGATCTTGAAAAGGCCACCAGCCCGCTGAAGTGGATTTAGGATTAACTTCATGTCTCTTTACAACAAGTCCAGTAATCCTTATAATTTCATTATGTAAATATTGGATTAAGTCTTCCTTTTTCAGAGGGATCCTATGAGGATTAAATAAAAAATGCATTTGAAAGCAGCTATCACTGTTTCTGATATAAGGCAGACATACAAAAATAATAGTTTATATCTTAGCACTTACTTATATGAGAATGAAAAGTAGGCAAAGTATTTAAAACCTATACAATAGCCTAATCTCTGCTGAGATTTTGGTCCTGTCTTTCTCACTAATTTTCTAACATCCTTTGGCAGGTATTTGGCCTTCAATTCACACATCACTAAAGTATGGAAATTGAACCTGAGTGTTTCAATCTCTGCTCAATAGAGGAAGTGGCTGGGGAATGGGGAGAGAAAAGAGAAGATAGAATGTGATCAGAGCTTTAGGTCCATATTTTTATTCAAATTTCAAATTTCAATCTGCTTTCTAATTTGTACATGTGTCCTTTATATACAAGATTTGCAAAGCATTTGGTTTCTCTGCCGCTCGTTTGTTGTTTTCGTTTGGCTCCAGATAATTTCTAAGGTATATTTCATGATATTAAAAATAAACTCAGACAGCACCCTTATTTCCAATACCCTATTGCCTCATTAGAGAGTAATTATTCTCTCTAGCTTCCAGCCTTATTCCCAATAGGCTCATTCTCTCCTCCACTAAGCTACCTTTGATCACAAGATAGACCTGGATCACTGAAATCTACTTTGATAAACTTTCTGCCCATGGATCACTGCTTAACATATGAAATTTACACAAGTTATAATTTTAGTCTTCTTGTTCCCAATATTGTTTTTCACATTTTCAATCTTTCTCTGAGAATTCTATCTTGACGAAAATGTTCACTCTAAGCTTTAGTTGGTCTTCTTTCTCCCAGTATGGCATGAAGTCATAAATTCAGCAAAACAGTCTCTGATTTTTTTACCTCCTTGTGTCACTTCTCCCCCATTACATTAGGATGAAGTCAAAGACATACTTCCTCTCTCTTTACATGTTCGAACTCTGATAAATCCAGGACTGTCTTTTTGAGTGGGTGTTTGCAGTATGTTCGACAAATAATCTGACTGATTCTTTCATTGATGTTTACTTTTACTCTGACAAGATGATTAATTAATCAACTGGATGAATTCTACAGTTACCAAAAAGCTGGGCTATAATAATAGAGTTTGTCAGGGTGCCTTTAAAATAGTCCTGATTCTGACAGTGACCCTTTTCATGGCTTCCTTCACCTCCCTGTTACGAAGGGTATATATAATGGGATTGAGGAAAGGAGTAAAAAGAGCATATACCAAGGCAATACATTTCTCCATGCCCTCGGGGTGAATCCTACGTGAGCCCACATAAACTGTAAAGGCAGAAGTATAAAAAAGTGCCACTACAGTCATATGGGAGGAACAGGTGGAGAAAGCCTTTGCACGGCTGGCAGCTGAGGGCAGTTTCACCACAGCTCTCAAGATACCCCCATAGAGCCCCAAAATGAACAAAAAGTTGCACCCAGTGGCCACTCCAATCACTGCCCCATGGACCTGAACATACCAGCTTGTGTCCACACATGCCAATTGTAATAGTGGTGCCAGATCACAAAAGTAATGGGCTACCTCTTTCAAACAGAAGGGCAGAGTGGCTGTGAGGCTAGCAGGTACAAGTGCAGCTGAGAAGCCAGCCACCCAAGTGGCCCCTGCTAACCATAACTGTAACTTTCTGCTCATGAGAGCATGATAGTGGAGTGGGTGACAGATGGCAAGGTAGCGATCCAGAGCCATGACACCCAACAGATAGCACTCAGTCATGCCCAATGAATGGAAGACATACAGCTGGATGAAGCACACAGCTGATGAGATGGGTGAACATCCATGGAGCAAGGTATGCAGCAGTGTGGGCGCTGTGGTGTTGACATACCAGAATTCCAAGAAGGAGAGGACACTGATAAAGAAGTACATTGGTGTGAAAAGTCCAGAATCTGCTCGAACCAGGATGATAATGAACAAGTTTCCTGCTAGGGTGAAGAGATAGATGCACAGGATCCCCAAGAATGCAAGAGGCTGCAGGGTTCCAGTGATAGTAAAACCAGCAAGGATGAACACTTGAGTCCATGTGTGATTGACATGATCCATAATTCCTGAGAACAAGGGAGAAAGATAAAATAACTACTACTTCTGTATTTTTCTTCTCTTCAGAAATTTTTCTAGTTTCAAGAACACTGAATGTGAACAATTAAAAGAAACTTGGATATTATCTCACCAATGGTTCCATTTTGTAAGAGAGGAACTACAGCATCAAAGGTAGAAAAGTTGAAACCATATCCTAGAATCTGCTGTTGACAGGGCTGGAACTAGAAATCAAGGCTCCTGATTGTAGTTCATTTTTTATATGCTATGATATTAGGTTCTAGATGGATTTATTTCCTACTCTGCCATCAGTACAAAAGAGAGAGAAAAATTCCTACCTCTATCTTTCCTATAGTTTCTAATGGTAAAATAAAAGCTATACTTGGCTCTGGAGAAAGGATGGTAGTCATCCTTTAAAACTGACTGTTGAGGCATCTTTCAGGACTCCCCTTCATAGTTTATAGAGTTCTCATGAGGACTAGAAGAAGAAAAGATGGGAAATAAAAGAAATGCAGAAGCTCTAAGAAGTGTCTCTGATATCGCAGGTCCATGA
This sequence comes from Pteropus vampyrus, assembly GCF_000151845.1. Lineage (NCBI taxonomy): Eukaryota > Metazoa > Chordata > Mammalia > Chiroptera > Pteropodidae > Pteropus > Pteropus vampyrus. Next base: position 4,630,420 of record NW_011888998.1, on the reverse strand, counting down.
TGCCTGAAGATAATTTATTTCAGTGGACACATTATGCCTTTGAAAATATAATCTCCAAATAAGATGTGCACAAGGAATTCTCATGAAGGAAAACCATGAGGTCAGAACCTCCTGGTAGTTTTTTATTTATTTTTATTTATTTTTATTTTTATTTTTTTTAAGAGCCTTACTTAAGTCAGGAATTTGTGAACTTGCTCTGTCACTAACTGGCAATGCATGCTGGGCTAAGCAACTTCTCCTTATATAACCTCAACTTCTCTAAAATAAAAAGTTTTGAACAGATGTTTTCTAAGACCTATGATACAGATAATTTATGGTTCCCTAAAGTCACTGAAAAATGTCAGTGGGTTATGGAGGACATCCATACCTTTGTCCCTAGAGTTTTCCTCCAACATTCTAATAGACTTCACCTAAGAAAGGTCAAAGCCCTTTCCTTGTCCTCTTCTTCAGCTACTCTCATCTCTATTGTAGCACCTCTGCCTACTACCTGACTGTTTTGATGGCATTCAGACTTGTAGCTTCTTCTTCAGTGTCACATCTACTTCCAATATACTTCCCTTCTTATATTTCATGTTCCTTCAAATGTTGGTCTCCTGGGTGCTCCTTGCTGTGCGTTCCCTGAAGTTGTCGGGCGTGACTATCTCTCAGTATGTATTCCTCTGGGAAAAGATGTTGGGCACAAGAAAGTGAAAGCAATCAGCTCAATTTCTCAAATGATTTTGTTCAACTCTACAACCATAATTGTCAGGCTCTGGAATCCAATCTCAGAGACATCGTCCCTTCTGGGTCACTAGAACTTTCTGCAAGTTCCACATAGCTTTGTATGGGGAGAGACAACCCATCTTGCATAATGTTGTGCACACGTGGAGAGTATTACCTTAAGCACTCCATAACTGAGTACCATTTTTAAAAAATTCTCCATGCAAGGAGATTTTTCAATCAGCTTCATTTCTACTCAACTCCTAGATTCTACTTTATCTGGAACACCTGCCTTTCTCTAGGATGGATGTTTATCATTGCCATTTGATAAATTGCTTCATTCTCCAGAGTCCCTAATATCAAACACCTCTAATTCCAGTCTTGTTTATTGATCAGTAAGACAGATTCTGAGACAAACTTCCCCCATGCTTTGTAGTGCCCAATTGTATTATCATGGCTTCTCATTACGAGTATATTACAATGGCTGTGGGTTTACCTTCAAAAAGCAACTAATTTGACACAAATATGTGTTTCTAAGAGGCTTATACATGAACTCAAATCAGTGCAAAAAAGTATGATAAAGATTTAGCATTGGATATGAATTAGGAATGAGGAGTTTGAGTTAAAAGTAGCATGAAGAGAGAAAAGTTGAAATGTTCCATGTTTAGGCTTTGCTTGGCTGAGAAAAATGTTTATTTTCTTCTCATACAATCCCCAAATGTAGAGCATGCTCACTTAATATGTATTCTGTGTTAGAAATGGGGCAAGAGAAAAGAATAAGTTCTGATATTTTCATCAAGAAATTCATGATTTAGAAAAAGAGACAACTAAGAGTTCCTGTTGTACTGTTAAGTGAAGAAAGTAGAATTTCAAAAGCATCAGAATTTGACAATATGATTGTTGATATCTGAAAAAGGTTGGAAATGATTAGAAAAATAAATAAATAAATGTTTTGAATTACTTTTACAAGTGATTTTTTTATTCTTCTAAACATTCTGCATTATGGTTATATTTATTTTTTATTTTTGTTAAATTTATTTTGGTGACATTGGTTAATAAAATTATGTAGGATTAAAGTGTATAATTCAATACTATATCATATGTATATTGTATTCTGTGTTCACCACCCAGAGTCAAACCTCCTTCCATCACCATATATTTGACCCCTTTTACCTTTATGTATCTTCTCCCCACTTTCCCTCTGATAACCATACAATGTTGTCTGTGTCTATAAGTTTTTATTTGTTCGTCTTATTGTTTGTTGCTTTTAGTTTTATATTTCAAATATAAGTGAAATCATACGGTTCTCAACTTTCATTCAGACTTATTTCGCACAGCATGATAATCTCAAGATTCATCCATTTTGTTGCAAATGACAGTATTTTATCTTTTCTTATGGCTGAGCAATATTCCATTGTATATATGTACTGCATCTTTTTTATCCAATCATATATCAAAGGACACCAGTTATTTTCATATTTTGGTCACCATGAATAATGCTGCAACGAATATTAAGGTGCATATATCTTTAAAAATAAACTTTTTTTTTTTTTTTTGGAGTAGATATCCAGAAGAGGGATTGCTGGATCATATGGTGATTCTATTATTAATTTTTTGAGGTACCTTCATACTGTTTCCCACAATGGCTGTACCAATTAATTTTCACCAGCAGTGTTTGAGGGTTCCTTTTTCCCCATAATCTCTCCAACACTTGTTATTACTCGTCCTATTGATAATAGCCATGCTTACAGGTGTGAAGTGATAGCTCACTGTGGTTTTGATTTGCATTTCCCTAATAGCTAGGTGAAATTCAGCATCTTTTTATATGTCTGTAGGCCATTTGTTTATCTTCTTGGGAGAGGTGTCTGTTCAGGTCCATTGCCCATTTATTAATAGAATTGCTTGTTTTGTTGTTGTCGTTGTTGAGTTGTATAAGTTCTTTAAATATTTTGGATATTAGCTCCTAATCGAAGATGTTGTTTGCAAATATCTTCTTCCATTGAGTTTGTTGCTTCTTTGTTTTGTTGATGGTTTCTTTTGCCATGCGGAAGGAAGCTTTTTAGTTTGATGTAGTCCCATTTATTTATTTTTGCTTATACTTCCCTTAACTTTGAGATCAAATTCATAAAGTCATCCCTAAATCCAAGGTCCATGAGTTTAGTACTTATGTTTTCTTCTATGCAATGTATTGTTTCAGGTCTTATATTTAGATTTTTAATTCATTTTGAGTTAGTTTTGGTGTATGGTGACAGATAGCAGTCTAGTTTCATTCTTTTGCATGTGGCTTTTCAATTTTCCCAGAACCATTATTGAAGAGACTTTCATTTCTATCTATATTTTTGGCTTTTTGTTGAAAATTATTTGCCCATATATATGTGGTTTACTTCTGGGCTCACAATTCTCTTCCATTGGCCTGTGTGTCTGTTTTTCTGCCAGTACAATGCTGTTTTGATTATCGTCACTTTCTAGTATAATTTGAAGTCAGGCAGTGTGATACATCAGAACTTTTTTTCCCCTTCAAGATTACTTTGGCTATTTTGGGTCTTTTGTTATTCCATACAAATCTTATAATTTTTTTGTTTTATTTCATTTAAAATTGGCATTGGGATTTTTCTGGGGTTTGCATTAAATCTTTATATTGCTTCGGGTATTATGGCCATTTTAACTGTTTTTCTTCTAATTTATGAACTCAAAATATCTTTCCATTTCTTTGTGTCATCTTCAAGTTTTAAAATAATGTCTTATAATTTTCAATGTATAGGTCCTTCACATGCTTTAAGGTTATTTCTAGGTCTTTTATTCTTTTTGGTGCAATTGCAAAAGGAATAGTTTTTTTTTCATTTTTTTCCCTGAAATTTTACTGTTAGTGTATAGAATCACAATTAATTTTTGTACATTTATTTTGTATTCTGCGACTTTATTTATTTATTGTTTCTAATAGTTTTTTTTTTTTTGGTGGAATCTTTAGGGTTTTATAAGTAATATTGTTTTCCAGGAAAACAAATGTGATCCAAAAGTTAGAAAATATGTTATCCAAAGTATCTTAATAATATGAGATGAGAAATCACAGTGATTCTGTCATTTATTCATTAAATATATTTATTAAATGCTTTCTATTTTCCACACTAATACTATGGAAAGTATGAGATGCATAAAACATAGTCCCTTTCTTTAAAATGCTTACATTGGAGTGGCGGAGACATTTAAAATACCCACAGGGCACCGAAACATATTAAAGATGTTCAACCTAACTCATAATGAGATGTATGCAACCTAACTCATGATGAGATACATGCAAATTTAAATACACTGAGATACTTTCTTCACCTTTAGATCCACAAAGATACAAAATAATGAAACACAATTTGTTGGCATAGTTACAGAAAAAAACACCTTTTCATACATTGTTTATAGGAGTATAAGATAGCATAACAAATTAGAAAGAAAATTAAGCAATAGTTATGCATACTACATATTCACTTGTGCCCAGCAGTCACACTTCCAAGAATCATTTAGCTATGTATGGGCATAGATATGAAATAATGTATACACAAAGTTATTCATTGTAATTCTGTTCGTAATAGCAAGACTGGAAGCAACACATTAGCCTTTCAATAAGGGACAGTTGAATTAAACACACAATGGAACGGCATGGAGCTGTTTGCCAAAATTCAATTTCTACAGTGATATAAAATGATCTCCAGAGATCATATAAGAATATTTATACTTACTTGTTTTTGCATAAAGAAAAACTATATGGTTATAAGAAACACCAATGAAAGTTGTTTCTTACTGTAGGGATGAGGGATGGCAAGAGGTAAAAAAGGTCATGTGAGCTGGGGTGGAGAAATATTCTCCTACATATACAATTTATAAATTATTTTGATTTTTAAAACAATGTAGGTATATTATCTATTAAAAAATATGTTTGACTTTGGGCAGTAAACAAATAATGCAAAATACAGGTAATGTATTATTGAATAGTACACTAAAAACCTATATAATCTTATTAACCAATGTAATCCTAATAAATTTAATTAACATGAATAAATGAAACAAATATTTATTTTTAATGTACATGTCAATACACTGACAGAATGCATTTACATATCCTGATTTGCCCAAGTGCATTCCGGTTAATGTTTGTTGTCCCAGAATAATTATGAATACTGCCTTGCTTCATTCTTTTTTTCCTGGTATTTTTTTTATTTGATAATTTTTATTTTTTAATTACAGTTGACATACAATATTATATTAGTTTCAGGTGTACAACATAGTGATTAGACATTTATATAACTTACAAAGTGATCATCCCAACAAATCTAGTATCGATCTGGCACCATAAATAGTTAGTATATTATTGACTATATTCCTTAGGATGCTATACTCTACATCCTAATGACTATTTTGTAACTACCAATTTGCATTCCTTATGCTTGTCCTCTTTTTTATCCATCCTCTAATCCCCTTTCCATCTGGAAATCATCCAAATATTTTCTGTATCTGTGTTATTTGTTTTTTGTTTCTTTGTTTATTTCATTCTTTAGATTCCACATATAAGTGAAATTACATGGCATTTGTATTTCTCTGTCTGTCTTACTTCATTCAGCACAATACTCTCTAGCCCATTCATGTTGTTGCAGATAGCAAGATTTCATTCTTTTTTATGGTTAATATTCCATTGCATATATATGTACCACCTCTTCTTCTTTTTTAAAATAATTAATTAATTAATTTACTTTTATGGCAACATTGGTTAACTAAATCCAATAAGTTTCAGCTGTATACTTTAAAAATAAGGCGTATATATATTTACACAGTATGTTCATCTCCCATAGTTAGATTTCTTTCTGTCACCACATATTTGACCTCCTTTATCCTATCTACCTTCCCCTTCCTCTCACATCCCCTACTCTCTGGTAATCACTAGTCTATAGTCCATGTCCACGAGTCTCTGTTCGTTCTGTTCATTTGTTGCTTTTAGGTTTATATCCCACATATAAGTGATATCATGTGGTTTCCAACATTTTCTGTCTGGCTTATTTCACTTAGCATGATTATCTCGAGGTCCACCCATGTTGTCGCAAATGGCAATAGTTCATTTCTTCTTATGAATGGGTAATATTCCATTGTATATATGTACCACAGCTTCTTTAGCCAATCATCTATCACAGGACACTTTAGTTGCTTCCATGTCCTGGCCACTGTGAATAATGCTGCTATGAACATCGATGTGCAAATATCATTTCGGATATGGGTTTTCAAGTTTTTAAGGTAAATATCCAGTAGAAGAATAGCTGGATATGGTAGATCAATTCTTAGTTTTTTGAGGAACCATCATACTATTTCCATAGTGGCTGTACCAATTTGCAGTCCCACTAGCAGTGTATGAGAGTTCCTTTTCATTTTAATGAAATTTTTTCCCATCATTTTGCTTTTAGTCTCTGTATGTTTTTTGACCTGACGTGAATCTCTTTTAGGCAGTACATGTGAGTTTTTTTTTTTTCTTATCCATTCAGCCACTCTGTCTTTTGATTGCAGCATTTAATTCATTTACATTAAAAGTAATTGTTGCTAGATATGTAGCTATTGCCATTTTATTATTCATATTTTAATTAAATTTATTGAGGTGTATTGGTTAATAAAATTATATAGGTTTCAAGTGTACAATTTAATAACAAATCATCTGTACATTGCATTCTCACCACCCAAAGTCAAATCTCCTTTACTTACCATATATTTGACCCCCTTATTATATTATTCATATTTTTTATCTTTTTAAAAAAAAATCTTTTAAAAGAGTCCCTTTAACTTTTTAGGTTTGGCGGTGATGAACTCCTTTAGCTTATTCTTGGCTGGGGAGCTCTCTATATGTCCTTAGATTCTAAATGATAGCTGTGCTAGGTAGAGTAATCTTGGTAGTAGGTTCTTGCTTTTTATCACTTGGAATATTTCATGCCAAGCCCTTCTAGCCTGCAAAATTTCTTTTGAGAAGTCAGCTGACAGTTTTATGAGAACTCCCTTGTGGGTAACTAACTACTTTTCTCTTGCTGCTTTTAAGATTCCCTCTCTCTCTTTAACCTTTGATATTTTAATTATAGTGTGTCTTGGTGTGGGCCTTTTGGGGTGCATTGTCTTTGGGACTCTGTGCTTGTCAGGTTTGTATGTCTATGTCCTTCACCAGGTTAGGGAAGTTTTCTGTCATTATCTCTTGAAATGGTTTTTGATTTATTGCTCTCTCTCTTCTTTTTCTAGTAACCCTATGATGCAAATGTTGGTGCACTTCATGTTTTCATAGATGCTTCTTAACTTTTCTCATTTTTTTGGATTTGTTTTCTTGTTGCCTTTCAGATTTGGTGTTTTCTGCTACTTTATTTGCTCCAATGCTGGAGCTAAGAGTGGAGCTAAGAGGAGTTCCTAGGACTCCAGCAGCACTCTGTTTCAATCAGCCACCATAGTTGCTGCTTTTCACAGCCAGAAGTTATGGGAACTTCTCCCCTCAGCACTGGAATTCTGGACTGGGGATCCCATTGTGGGGCTGGACTCCTCATTCTTCAGGGGAGACCTCTAAAGCCGAGATATCCCTCCCAATTTTTAACTGCCACGGAAGAGTGTAGGACTAGCCCCTTCAGCATCTCTGCATCTAGTAACAGTCTCAACATGGCTTCTTCTGTATATTCCTAGTTACAGGATTTCTGTTCAGCTAGACTTCAGGAGGGTCTCAATGATGATCTGTAGTTTAGTTGTAATTTTGATGTGGTAGTAGAAGAAGACAAGCATAGTATTTACCTACTCCTCCATCTTGTATTTTTTTTTAATGTCCAGATATGTCCTTTGTTTAATTTTAATACTTTGCTTGTGCCTCGGCATACTCTTAGTCTTCCCTTTGAGTAATGTAGTCCTGACTCAGAGGCACTGCTATACTATCACACTTCCGCTGAGCACTCACTGGGATAGATGGTCTGTAATTATCTCTTTCCTGCTTCATTCCTAAAAATATTTCAGCTTTACTTAGATGACAAACTATATAAATGCCATAGATGATAGAATGTTAGCTTTGTTTCTACTTTGGAATTAGTGATCTGAATATATATGTATACACACACATATATATATTACTTTTTGAATATGTATGTATACATATGTACATTACTCTAAATGAAGAGGAATGAGTGAAATAAGTATATATATTTTTTATTTATCTAAAAATTTGTATTATGAACATATGTATATGTAATACTGTTTTCTCAGAAACAAAATGTGGTTCGACAATTAGAAAAGGTGTTATCAAAATAGCTTATGTAATATAAGAGGAGAAATCACAGTGATTGTGATATAATATATCTCAATACACTTCTTATATGAAATATATGTTTTTATGCTTAACACAGATATATAGAAATAAGTATGTGTATATAGTATATATAATACATATATATATTATATATAATACATATAATATATACTTCTCTTATTATTATCCTAGACTGACAAAACTAATGTCAACATCGAAGAAGGAATGAGCCAAAGAATTGGCTCCGAAACGTCCACCATGATGTGTCATGTTGATGCATTGCATTTTTTTACATCATAGCAAAAGGGAAAAATAATGATATTTGTGTGACACACTAAAGTAAACAGAAAGACTGCTTGCTGACAAATGCAAACTGTAGTTTCCTCAGGCTGTAGTTTCCTCAGGCTGTATCTTATCATTCAAGGGGTGAGATGCAGGGCCATCAGTAATTCAGCTCACCTAATATCTGTATTTGTTGGAAAGCTCTGGTTTTAGGAAGATATGAAGGGAAAGACCTCAGAAGGTTTTAGAGAATAGAAGATTGTGAAATAAAAGGGGAGGTGAGTTTGGAGCATAAAACTAATCTAAAAAAAGGGGTTAGGGAATGACATCTGGTGAGGTTATAAGAAGGATGCTTAATCTATATCACCCTCATTTGATTCTTAGTAGTCCAATCATTTACTCATTAATTTATTCATTTATTCACAAATGAATGAATATACTGAGCTCCAACTAGAAATCAGTGATTCCTTTTGGACTGCCACCAGGCAATGTGCTGGCCAAGTAGTATTTTGTTGCCTCCATAACCATCTCTCAATAAAGCAATTTGAAATAACCACAGCACAGGAGAACAGGAAGAGTAAGAAAGAAAAATATAGGGCTCAAAAAGCCATGCATTGTGGATAGTATAAACTTCATCAGGGCACAGAAAAATACACGGAATGTTCTAGTATGACCTTGAACACCTAGCTCTAAAGAAGGTGCTTGATTGGGAGTATTACCCATTCTACTGACTCACATGTGACAAAAATGTGAGGTATGTGTAAAATTAGCTATGCTCAAGGAAAAAAATTCCCACTGCAGAAACTTGTGTGGCAAATTTAAAATAATAAGGGCTATCTTATATGTTATATTTATTGTTCTGTTTTACATGTGTAAAATAATTTTACCCTATCACAAAAATACTTTGAATAAGGTTATTCTCTCCCCACTACACACACATTTTATAAATGAGAAAATGAAAGAACAGAGAGGTTAAGTACATTGTCCAAGGTCATGCCTAATAAAAGTGGTAGAGGTAATGATTAAATTCAGGCAGACAAGCTTCAAAGTTGCTTTTCCAACCATTACATGGCCTTTCTGGAATAATAAGGCTTTTTATTGTTTATAGAGTACCTCTTAAGAGTCAGGAACACTTAAGCACTTAGCATATGTTGTTATATTTAAACTTGATAGGACTGTTTAGTGGAAATCATTACAAGTTTTTTTTTTTTTAACATAGGAAAATGGCTGTTCAGAGGAGGTTAAATTATTTTTACTCATAATTGTATAGCAAAAAAGTGATAACACTGGGATTTGGATCAACCCCTTTTCTTCTCTGTTCTGGATATTCAGATTTTACTTATCTAGATCTAATTCAGATCCCACTTTCTTCAAGGAATGTTGCAATCATGGAATCAAAACTCCCTAAGCAAGAAGGAATGTGAGTAGTCATCCATCCTCAGTCTTTCATTTGGCAGACAGAGAGAATGAGGCTGAGGAAGTCTTATCAAGGTCACTAGCTCATTGGAGTGAATATAGGGTTGAATCCATGCCTGTTTACTATAAGTTTAATAACCTTTCTATTTATATTTTACGAAAATATAATTAAAAACAATTTTACGCATCATGACCCAAACAGTGACCTTTCTCTGCCACGTTCCTGTCCTGTCTTTGTTAGTAATGAATTCCATATCCTTGGCCGATCATGTCACCTCCTTTGCCTTCAATTCACTCATTTGAAAAGTCAGAATACTAAACTAAATCATCTCAGCAGAGGAACTAGTTGAAGAGCCAAGGAAGAAAAGAGGGTATAGGGAGTAGCCAGGGCTTTAGATCCCCATTTTTACTTTCTATGCCAGTCTGTTTTCTACTTCGTACTTACCCACTCTATATGTTATGTTTCTAATGCCGTGTTTGTTTGAAAAATATGGAATTAGATAATTTCCTGAGTGTTGTCTTTGATACTTCAAGAAATCTGGATCTGCTTCTTGCTAGTGTTATGCAGCAATTGTTGAACTAATATGAAGAAAGAAAAAACATTCCTAGTTCCAGGTTGACTGTCTACTTGTGACAGACACAGACAAGAGTTCGTTCCGAACAGGTAATATTATTCAGTGTTCTTACTCAAAGTCAACAAGGCTAGGGCTTCAGGCATATGGACTGATGTCCAGGAACCAAGGGCTGGATAATGGCCTAACTTAATTAAAAACTTCTACTACTGGTAAAGGACAGAGACCATGAGGAAATCTAGACAGGGTCTGAGACCCCTCATATACTAATGCATCTTCTGTTTGCTATCTAATGCAGAAACTGTGTACTTTAAGAGACTAAGGATTAGTCTTTATTTTTTTTGTCTGTTTTAGCTAAATTTTTAAAAAATAAATTTATTTATTTAAATTAGTTTTAAGCATACAGTACATTGGTTAGACATCTATAATTTTCATAAAATGATCCCCCCAATTGCTTTTAATAAAGCCAGGTATCATAGAACAAGGAAGGTAAAATCAGGGTAATGATGAGCTCTAACATTTTCTGAACCTATCATCTTAATTGTGTCTCCCACTTATCCTTCCTTATATGCCTTCCTCTCCATTTATTCTGGACAGTTACTAATTATTGAATTCATTTCCCTATCTATCTTATGTTAGTCTTTCATTTAAAATGCACTCCTCTGCCTCCCCTCACCTAGGCAAGAATACTAGATCTTTTGTGTGTGTGTGTGTGTGTGATCCTAGATTAGCCATATAGCCTTTCTGAGCCTGTTTCCTCATATATCATTTTACATATCCACTTTAATGGGTACACAGATAGTATTACTGCTATTAAAACTAATTTATTGGAGGTAAACATGTAGGTATTAAATTAAATTACAGATGGCTGGTTTGAATGGACTAAAGGATTGGGTAATTTTGAATGTCATTTCATCTGTTCTTAATAAGGGCTAGAAATCCCCTTACTGATGCAGTCTCTGTTCTATAGACTGAGCTCCTAGAGCCTCAGTTCTCTACTTGAAAAATAGGGAATAATTGTATGCAGCCTGTCCTGCCTTGCCACGGTGGGGAGATATTGTTGAAATGTGTGAGTGCTTGGTGAGTATTAAAGAGCTATACCAATGTATGGGACCTGAAGGAATTCTCTACATGGGAAGGAGTTCAGACAGAATGGGCATCTACCCAGAAGCCCAACAGCACAAGATGATCCTAGCAATATTTCAACAGTGTTCCAAAACAGATATTGAATATCTATTCCCCTCCTTCTCAGTTAGATCTCAGGCAGTTGTATCAAACATCCTTATACTTAGTCAATCCAGGCTTTTGTTTCAACTTCCCTTTGGTCAAGCAGAGGAGCCTTGGAACAATTGCTGAATTATTACTGCCACACACAGCCTGTTCTAAGGACCTGAATGCTTAGATATCCCACAGGGAAACATACAGCTAAGGGAATCCTCCCACAAAACTTCTCTTCTGAGCAACTCAAGGGAATACAGCAAAGCACTAACAAGTTTGCTAATGGAAAGGCAAACAAGCTGCTTAATTGAGCTGGGGAAGCCAAAGGGTGAGACAAGGTTCCCAGGAGGGAGATGTGCTTATTTAATGAAGCATAGCCTGAACTTCAGTAATTATCAGCATTTTCTCTGCAGAGACCTCCTCTTACCTGTGTTGTGGAGTAGGGAGCTTTGACGAGGTCCCAGTTTTCTCCTATTGCCTTCCTCAATTAATACTAATTGGGAACATGAGAATGCAGACCAGAATGAAAGCAGCTCCAAAATACAGTTTTTCTGGGAGTCCTTCCCCTTCCCAGCTTTGCCTACACCATACAGAAAACATTGTTTCCTATATTCATAGAAGGCATGTGGAGATGTAGACTGTGAATCAAAATGCCTGTTTTAATCTATGTTCTGCCATTAATTAACTCTGACTCAGAATGAGTCATACTCTTCCCTGACCTATATTTTTTAAATATATAATATATGGATATTGAATTTTATGAATTACATAGTTTCTTTTAACAGTTTTTTTTTTTTTTTATGAACTATAATAAATGTGTTTTTCATTCTGATACCAGGGTTACAGAATCAAGAATGAAGAGTAGTACTCTTACTTCTGCTTTAGGAAAAAAAATGTTATTTTTTTTTATTCTTACATTTTTATTGTTTTAAATTATAGTTGACATACAATAATATATTAGTTTCAGGTATACAACATAGTGATTAGACATTTATATAACTTATGAAGTGATCATCTCAATAAATCCAGTACTCATCTGACACCATACATAATTATTACAATACTAATAACTATATTCCCATGCTATACTCTACATCCTTATAACCTGAGTTTTAAACTCTGTCTGGTAGATAGCTTGTCTCCATTTGTTTAGTTCTTTTTCTGGAGCTTTCTTCTGTTCTTTTATTTGGAACATGTTTCTTTGTCTCTGCATTTTTCCTGTGTCTGCTTCTGTGTATTCAATAGGGCTCGTAAGTCTTCCTGTCTTAGTAGTTTTATGTAGTTGCTATCCTTTGAGACCTAGTGGTTCAGTCATCCCTGGTTACCTGAGCTGGGTGCACAAGGTGTATCACTTGTATGGATTATGTGTGCCCCTTGTTATAGTTAAGCTTTGCTTGCTCCTTGTATGTCAATACGAGTGATCGATACTTTGGTTATTGGTTGTGAGAACTGGTAAGTGAGGGACTGACCTTGTGAAGCGTGATTTACTTTAGCAGGGCTCTGGTGCCTGCCCAGTTTTCCCTTTTGGTATGTCCTCTTCAGATGTAGCCTTGGGTGGTGCTGTGGCTGTGTCCAAAGCTGGCCACCAGGTATGCTAGTCCAAGGATCTCCTGAGTGGATTTCAGCCCCAGGCCAAATTTAGCCATAGCCTGTGCATTGCCCAGAGCCATCTGAGAAGAGTCACAAAGCAATATGCATATGGCTAACACTGTGCTGGGTTTAGAGGTGACTCAAGAGGCCAAGCTGAAAACTGAGGCTGGCTGCCACCAGTGCTTGGCTTGGGTCTGCTCAGCAAGAGGTATGGGTATGCTGAGGTCAGATGCTACTTATTTGGATTTAGTGAACCTTTCAGAGATTTTAGAAAATTCTACAGCATGAGCAAAGACAGGCCATTTGTATGGAAAAGCCTCTTGATGTGGCTTGGATGGGCCTGCATGTTGGGAGGGATAGAGTCTCAGGAATCATCAGGGTAGGGCAACCAGTGTTAGCTACTTGATGGCGACTCAGATGTGTTGCCCACTTGAGTTTCAATCCTAGTGTGGGAAGGGCTCAGGAAAGGAACAATGCCTTCTGCCGGCACTTCTGTCTAGGAGAAAACTGCCCCTTCAGCCATTGCCCTGAAGTCCAACAATTTAGTTTCTCCCTGTATGTCCCTGGCACTCTTCAAGCCACTGCCCTAGAGCAAGGAGCTTGGAGAAAGAGGTCCATCAGTAAGTCAATAAAGTACTAAAATCCCAAACAAATTTTAGTTCTGTGGAGTAACCAACATTTCTTCAGAAGCCTTGAGACTACCCACATACCAAAATGCATAATAGTGGTCAGAACCACTTCTGACACTGATCAGTTATCTTAACAGATCTGACCTCTTCTTTTGACAAAGACCAAGCAGACCAGAATGCTTTTTTAGTTTTAACCTGAAAGAGATCCAATCTAGAAACATATGAGGTCTTAACTAATGCATATAAGCCCTAATGAGTTATTGGAAGAATCAGAAGATATGAAAAAAAATCTCTGATCAAAGCCTGGTACAGAGAAGTTTAAATAATATTAATTCTCTGTCTTCTTCTATTTTAGCAGTGCCTGGAATACTGAAATTTTTTATTTCTCTCTTTTTTATTTAAAAAGTTAATTACAGTTGATATAATATTATATTAGTTTCACGTGTACAACACAGTGATTAGATATTTATATAATTATGAAGTGATCCTCTTGGTTAGTCTAGTGCCCACCTGTCACCATACATAGTAACTTCAATATTGATGACTATATTCTCTATACTATACTTTTATAATCCGAAAACTATTTTGTAACTACCCATTTGTACTTTGTAATCCCTTCACCTATTTTGCTAAGCCCCAATCCCCTCCCATTTCACAATCACCAGTTCATTCTTTATATCTATAATTCTGTTTTCATTGTGGTTGTTTATTTTGTTCTTTAGATTCCAAATGTACATGAAATCATATGGTATTTGTCTTTGTCTGACTTATTTCACTTAGCATAATACCCTTTAGGTTCATGCATGAAATTTCAAGTGGTAAGATTTCATTTATTTTTTATAGCCGAGTAATATCCTATTGTTTATGTACCATATCTTATTTATCTAATCATTTATCAATAAATACTTAGGTTTCTTTCATATCTTAGCTATTGTAAGTAATGCTGCAATGAACATAGGGATGCATATGTCTTTTCATATTATTGTTTTGAATTTCTTCGGATTAATACCCAAAAGTGTAATTACTGAGTCATAAGGTAGTTCTATTTTTTTTTTCTATTTTTAAGTTTTTGAGAAACCTCCATATGGCTTCCCATAATGTCTGCAACAACTTTCCATCTCACGAACAATGCACAAGGATTCCCTTTCCTCCCTCTGCTTGCCAAGATTTGTTTTTTGATTTATCGATGATAGCCATTCTGACAGCTGTGAGGTATATCTCTTTGTGGTTTTAATATCTGTTTCTCTGATGATTAGTGATGTTGAACATTTTTTTTTTTTATGTCTACTGGCCATCTGTCCTCTTTGGAGACATGACAATTCAGTTTCTCTATAAACATTTTAATTGAATTGTTTATTTTTTGGTGTTAAGTTTTATGATTTCTTTACAAATTGTGAATATTAATACCTTATCTAATGTATCATTGAGGAATATCTTCTCTTATTTTGTAGGTTGTTTTTTCATTTTGTTAATGGTTTTATTTGCTATGCAAAACTTTTTAGTTTGATGCGGTCTCACTCGTTGATTTCTTTTCTTTTGTTTCCCTCGCTTGAGAAGATATACCCATAAATATATTATTAAGAGACTTTAGAAGCATGATGGCTTGAAAGGTCCCATTGATCTCTCTCCTTGAAGTTAAAACAAGTTGAACACCTATAATTCAACAAAGAATTCCCTGATGAATGCATAAACACTTTTGAAAAATCTGCACATGGAAAATCTGAAGGTGGATAGATAAATCAAGGCAACAGGAGAGAAGGAGAGAGAGAAGAGAAGAGATGGGTGCCATGAGCACAGCCTAGAGCTCACTGTGGATTATATGACGGGGGGATCAAGTTATGAGTGCACTCTGTAACTCTGAGCATTCCTGCCTGAGTGATCACAATATACTGAGACCGAACCTCAGGGCAAAGACCAAATATAGAAGTGCAACAGTGTGTTCTATCAGCCACCATTGCCAGGTAGAAAACAAAGCCAGGGACCATGGCCACCTTCCCCAACTTTCCCAGAGCTCATCTCATTCCATCCAGCACAATCCCGGAGCTAGCAGAGGGTCCCAGAAGAAACTGTAGGAGTGTTGGGGTACAATGTAGAATATCTATAGCCCTGAGAACTAGGGAGGCAGCTCTTGATTGGAGATAGAAAGGCAAGGCAGCTGAGATATGGCAGTTGTCATTACAAGGTGGAGAAAAAAAAAAAAAAACAGCAGTCACTCCAAGCCCCTCTCATTACTATCCAAGGAGGTAGATCCTGGGATACCTCAAGCAGCACAACACTGCATCTGGCTACTGGGACAATCTTGGGACATCACGGGCTCATTCACCATATTCTCCCACTGGGTTGGTGTCCTGCAACCAAGGTGACCTGGTCACAGAAGAGA
>NW_011888998.1:4608567-4611367 GCF_000151845.1 Pteropus vampyrus | reverse complement strand
AGTTATATCAACAATTTCAGGAATTGAGCAGAATGAGTTCTTTAGCAAGGAGATTGAAACCCTCAAAAAGAACCAAATAGAACTTCTAGAGATGAAGAACACACTGAAAGAGATGAAAAATGAAATAGCAAGTTTGGGAAATAGAGTCAACCAAATGGAGGAAAAGATCAGTAATATTGAAGACAGACATCTAGAAAATTCAGAAGGAAGAAAAGAGAAACTGAAGAATGAAAAATAATGGAAGACAAATACAAGAACAAGCTGATACCATCAGGAGAGGAAACATAAGAATAATGGGCATTATCAAAGACAAAGAAAAGGATCAGGGATTAGAAAGCATTTTCACACAAATATTTGATGAAAATTTCCCAAATCTAAGGAATGAGCTGGAGCTTGAAATTCAAGAAGTCAACAGAATAGCCAATTATCTCAACCCAAAAAGGCCTTCTCTAAGACACATTGTATTAAAATTATCAAAAATCAATGACAGAGAAAGAATTCTCAAAGCAGCCAGGGTAAAGAAGATGGTAACCTATAAAGGAAAACTCATTAAATTATTGTCAGACTTCTTAGCACAAGCCTTACAAGCCAGAAAGGAGTGGAATCAAATATTCAAACTATTAAATGAAAGGAAATACCAACCAAGAATAATGTATCTGGCTAAGCTCACCCTAAGATATGGAGAAATAAAGACCTTTCCAGACATATAAAAAATTGAGGTGATTCTCCACTATGAGGCCTGCACTACGGGAAATACAGAAAGGGGTCAGCTCACCTAAAACAAAATGACAAGAAAAATACATAATTATGAGTAAGGAGACTAGCACTCAAATAGAAGCAGAAGAGTGCAACACTTATTAAGAAAAGAAAATTATAAGCTTAAATAATAAGAAGAGCTTTGCTATAGCAAGACAGTAATGAACATTCCGCATACATAAGGCCAAATTGAGACAACAGTGACTGAAAAGAAGAGGATTCAAAGATCCAAATTTGCAAAGAGAATGGAGATAAAGCACACTCAGAAGAAAATGGAACACTGAATATATATAATTATCTTTTACATATTTGTAATTGTAACCACATACCAATGATTCAGAATAAAGTATATAATAGAAAAAAAAGGATTAGAGAAAAAACTCAAAAAGCCAACCAAAATAAAGTAAACAGAAACATAAGGACAAGGAAGCAATGGAAACACTGAGCTGCCAGAAAACAAAAGATAAAATGGTTATGAGACCTCAAATGTAAATGAAATAAGCTTACCAATAAAAAGGCAGAGTTGCAGATTGCATCAAAAAACAAAACCCAACCATATGCTGCCTCCTGTAGACACATCTCAGGTCCAAAGACAAATACAGACTCAAAGAGAAAGGGTGGAAAAAGGTATTTCAAGCAAATGGCATTCAGAGAAAAGCAAGAGTAGTGGTACTAATATCAGATGAAATAGACTTCAAAATAAAAAAGTTAAAGAAACATACTGAGGAACACTTCATAATAATAAAGAGATTCATGCATCAAGAAGACATAACACTTATTAATATTTATGCTCCCAATCAGGGAGCCACAAAATATGTAAAGAAATTACTGACAAAACTAAAGAGAGAAACAGACCAAAACACTATTGCAGTAGGGGACCTAAATATCCCACTGTCGGATATGGAGAGATCATCCAAACAGAAAATCAATATGGAAATAACATCCTTAAATAGAACATTGGATGAACTGTACATAATCGACATTTACAGAGCTTTTCATCCCAGATCAGCTGCTTATACATTCCTCTCTAGTGCACATGGAACCTTCTCAAGGATGGACCACATACTGGGACACAGAAATAGCTTCGACAAATATAAGAGGGTTGAAATCATACCAAATATATTCTGTAATCATAATGCTTTGAAGTTAGAGATCTATTGTAAAAAGAAAGTGGGAAAACCACAAATACATGGAGTTTAAATAACATGCAACTGAAGAATGACTAGGTCAGAGAAGAAATAAAAAGAGAGATCAAGAGATACACAGAAATGAATGATAATGATAGTACAACATATCAAAACTTTTGGGACACAGCAAAAGTAGTCATAAGAGGAAAGTTCATAACATTACAGGCCTATCTCCAAAAACAAGAATGAGTTCAAATAAACAACCTAACGCTTCATCTTCAAAAGCTAGAAAAGGAAGAACAAAAGAAGCCTAAAGTCAGCAGAAGAAAAGAATAATCAAAAGTAGTGTAGAAAAAATTAAATTTAAAACAAACAAACAAAAAACAATAGAAAAAGTAAATGCAACAAAGAGCTGATTCTTTGAGAAGATTAATAAGATTGACAAACTCCTGGCTAGACTCACTAAAAAAAGAGAAAAAAGAAAAAAAAGAAAGAACACAAATAAACAAAATCAGAGATTGCCGCGGTCCAGCCACGACAGGATCCAGGGGGCCCCGAAGGTGGGCAAGGCGTCGGCGCGGGAGACTGTCGACTACACAGCTCAGAGGCGGTGTGACACTGTTCCGTTTTATTGTGATTTGAGTACAACTTTTATACTTTTTATTTGGCATTTGATTATACTTTGTTGTTAAGGTAGCAGGGAGTTAAATTTCTGTGGTTAGGCGGAGCAGAAAATCTTATAGAGTATATTATTATTAATGTTCATGATTAACTAGTACATTTTTCTCTCGATCATTAGAACAGAACTACCTGATGGAACAATCTAAACTTTTAATTATTATATCTATTACAAAAAATACAGTTTGATTTAAGTAAAGGTGATAGATAGATGTATTCATAACAGCAAGTATTGGCTT
>NW_011888998.1:4605355-4608393 GCF_000151845.1 Pteropus vampyrus | reverse complement strand
TAAATTTCCTCTGCTCAGCAGAGTACCAAGAAGCTGAAATAGAGAAAAAGAGAATAAAACACTTGCATTTCAGTGATAATACTGGAAAATTAAAAAAAAATCATTGCTAAAGAATCATTGCTCTTAAAAAGGAAAAAACAGAGAATATTTCATCGATACCAAGGCAGAGAAATAATCCAACAAATATCATAAGAAAACAAGATGACAAGGCAGCTCAAAAATATAATAAGGATGTCAGAAACATGGCAGAGTAAGAGACGTCCCAAGATCTCTCCCCTTGAAACAACAATAAGCTGAACATCTAAAAGTCAACAAAAAAACACCCAAACTGCACACCAGCACACCTGAGCCTGGGATTTGCACATAAGAGCTACCACAGGTCAAACCTCCAATAGTTGGAAGGTAGACTGAGAGAAACAGTTGGAGTTGGAGCTCCCTGCAGGAGCAGAGGGAGGAGAGAAGGTGCAGCAAGTTCCCTGAATAGCACTGACTAGGAGAGCTGTGAAATCCACGCAGCCAGTAGCAGTGCCTAGTCATCAGGGCAGAAAGCAGAGAAGTGGGTATGGCAGAGAAACAACAGTTGATTATTATCAGCCATGGTTGCAAAATGTGAGGCTGAACCACAGCTCCCATTCCCCAATAGAGAGAGCCCTTTCCCCCATATCCTCCAAGACCAAACACCATGGAACCCAGGAAAACCTGAGCAAACTCTACCAAACTATCTCTAACACTGACAGGAACTAAAACTGAGGGCAGCGAGCATGATTGACTATCTATGAGAAAAAAAAAAAGGCACTACTAAGACTTTATATAAAGCAGGGATCCAAGAGGATTAGATGGCACTTACTGGAAACAAAATAAAAATGCCTTCTTTGCAACGGGCTAAAGAGAGACCTTTATATCATAAAATGTCTTTCTAAAAAATAGCAGGATACATTTCCATTAATGCCCAGGCAGAGAAATAGTCCATTAAACATCGTGAACAACAAAGGTGGCAAGGTATATCAGAAAGAAAGACAAATCTCCAGAAAATAAGCTTATATACATAGAACTACTTCACTTAAATGACAAAGAATTCAGGATGGTACTTTTGAAAAAACTCAGTGAGATCCGAAACAAGTTATATCAACAATTTCAGGAATTGAGCAGAATGAGTTCTTTAGCAAGGAGATTGAAACCCTCAAAAAGAACCAAATAGAACTTCTAGAGATGAAGAACACACTGAAAGAGATGAAAAATGAAATAGCAAGTTTGGGAAATAGAGTCAACCAAATGGAGGAAAAGATCAGTAATATTGAAGACAGACATCTAGAAAATTCAGAAGGAAGAAAAGAGAAACTGAAGAATGAAAAATAATGGAAGACAAATACAAGAACAAGCTGATACCATCAGGAGAGGAAACATAAGAATAATGGGCATTATCAAAGACAAAGAAAAGGATCAGGGATTAGAAAGCATTTTCACACAAATATTTGATGAAAATTTCCCAAATCTAAGGAATGAGCTGGAGCTTGAAATTCAAGAAGTCAACAGAATAGCCAATTATCTCAACCCAAAAAGGCCTTCTCTAAGACACATTGTATTAAAATTATCAAAAATCAATGACAGAGAAAGAATTCTCAAAGCAGCCAGGGTAAAGAAGATGGTAACCTATAAAGGAAAACTCATTAAATTATTGTCAGACTTCTTAGCACAAGCCTTACAAGCCAGAAAGGAGTGGAATCAAATATTCAAACTATTAAATGAAAGGAAATACCAACCAAGAATAATGTATCTGGCTAAGCTCACCCTAAGATATGGAGAAATAAAGACCTTTCCAGACATATAAAAAATTGAGGTGATTCTCCACTATGAGGCCTGCACTACGGGAAATACAGAAAGGGGTCAGCTCACCTAAAACAAAATGACAAGAAAAATACATAATTATGAGTAAGGAGACTAGCACTCAAATAGAAGCAGAAGAGTGCAACACTTATTAAGAAAAGAAAATTATAAGCTTAAATAATAAGAAGAGCTTTGCTATAGCAAGACAGTAATGAACATTCCGCATACATAAGGCCAAATTGAGACAACAGTGACTGAAAAGAAGAGGATTCAAAGATCCAAATTTGCAAAGAGAATGGAGATAAAGCACACTCAGAAGAAAATGGAACACTGAATATATATAATTATCTTTTACATATTTGTAATTGTAACCACATACCAATGATTCAGAATAAAGTATATAATAGAAAAAAAAGGATTAGAGAAAAAACTCAAAAAGCCAACCAAAATAAAGTAAACAGAAACATAAGGACAAGGAAGCAATGGAAACACTGAGCTGCCAGAAAACAAAAGATAAAATGGTTATGAGACCTCAAATGTAAATGAAATAAGCTTACCAATAAAAAGGCAGAGTTGCAGATTGCATCAAAAAACAAAACCCAACCATATGCTGCCTCCTGTAGACACATCTCAGGTCCAAAGACAAATACAGACTCAAAGAGAAAGGGTGGAAAAAGGTATTTCAAGCAAATGGCATTCAGAGAAAAGCAAGAGTAGTGGTACTAATATCAGATGAAATAGACTTCAAAATAAAAAAGTTAAAGAAACATACTGAGGAACACTTCATAATAATAAAGAGATTCATGCATCAAGAAGACATAACACTTATTAATATTTATGCTCCCAATCAGGGAGCCACAAAATATGTAAAGAAATTACTGACAAAACTAAAGAGAGAAACAGACCAAAACACTATTGCAGTAGGGGACCTAAATATCCCACTGTCGGATATGGAGAGATCATCCAAACAGAAAATCAATATGGAAATAACATCCTTAAATAGAACATTGGATGAACTGTACATAATCGACATTTACAGAGCTTTTCATCCCAGATCAGCTGCTTATACATTCCTCTCTAGTGCACATGGAACCTTCTCAAGGATGGACCACATACTGGGACACAGAAATAGCTTCGACAAATATAAGAGGGTTGAAATCATACCAAATATATTCTGTAATCATAATGCTTTGAAGTTAGAGATCTATTGTAAA
>NW_011888998.1:4602350-4605305 GCF_000151845.1 Pteropus vampyrus | reverse complement strand
AGAATTTGTGCTACCCAAATTCCCCCTATTAATAGGATCATTTCTAAGAAACCAATTATCCCTAAACACATGCCACGTCCTCGTTCTTGATGATGCATTCCTTGAAGCCTCTGTCCCCATCTCCGGACCTTGTCACGCAGTAGGGTAGAAAGAGGACGTGGCAAGAGATGAAAGAGGAGAAATTACGACAGACACCACAGAAATACAAAGGATCATACAAGAATAATATGAAAAAGTATATAACACCAAATTTAATGACTTAGAAGAAATGGACCAGTATTAAGAAAGATACAACCTTCCTAGAATGAATCAAGAAGAACTGAAAAATCTAAATAGACCAATCAGTAGTACATAAATTGGAAAAATCATCAAATACCTACCAAGAAATAAATGTCTAGGACTAGATGGCTTCACCAGTGAACTCTTCCAAACAGTCAAAGAAGATTTAATACCTATTCTCCTCAAACTCTTCCAAAAAGTTGAAGAGGTGGCAATACTTCCAAGCTCATTTTAGGAGGCCCATATTATCCTGTTACAAAACCTGGTAAAGATAACACAAAAAAAGAAAACTACAGACTAATCTCTTATGAACACAGATGCAAAAATCCTAAGTAAGATACTAGCGAGCTGAATACAGCAACGTATTAAAAAGATTATACACCACGATCAATTGGGCTTCATCACAGAGGCACAGGGATGGTTCAAAATATTCAAATCGATTAATGTGATACGCCACATAAACAAATTAAAAAATAAGAATCATATGATCATATCAATAAATGCAGAAAAAGCCTTCAACAAGATACAGCATTCGTTTATGATCAAAACACTTAACAAAATCAGTATAGAAGGAAAGTATCTTAATATAATAAAGGCCATATATGACAAATCTTCAGCCAACATTATATGCTTAGTGATGAAAAACTAAAAACCTTACCTCTTAGATCAGGAACAAGGCGAGGCTGTCCACTATCGTGTTATTCAATATAACAATAGAGATCCTAACAAGTGCAGTTAGGCAAGAAAAAGATATAAGAGGTATTGAAAGAGGAAATGAAGAAGTCAAATGGTCACTATTTGCTGATGACATGATTCTTTATATAGAAAACACTAAAGACTCCACAAGAACACTACTAGAAACAATAAGCAAATGCAGTAAAATTTTTGGATTCAAAATCAATGTTCAAAAATTCATTGTGTTTCTATACTCTAATAATGAAGTGTCAGAAATAGAAGTGGAAAAAATTTCCTTTTTGATTGCAACAAAAAGAATAAAATACCTAGGAATAAATCTAACGAAATGTGTGAAGGACCTATATAATAAAAACTGTAAGACTCTATCAAAAGAAATTGAAGATACAAAGAAATGGAAAGATATTCCATGTTCTTGGATTAGAAGAATCAACATAGTTAAAATGACCAAATTACCTAAAGCATTATACAGATTTAATGCGATCCTCATCAAAACCCATTGGCATTTTTTAAAGAAATAGAATAAAAAAACCATCAGATTTTATGAAAATACAAAAGACCCCAAATTGCCAAAGCCATCCTGAGAAGAAAGAACGAGGCTGGAGGCATCACTCTACCTGACTTCAAACTATACTAGAAAGCAACAGTAATCATTACGGCCTGTTATTGGCAGAAAAACAGACACATATACCAGTGGAACAGTATTGAGAGTCCGGAAGTAAACCGATATTTATGTGGGCAAATAATTTTTGACGAAATGGCCAAAAACATTCAGTGGAGAAAGGAAAGGCTCTTTAATAAATTGTGCTGGGAAATATGGAAAGCCACTTGCAAAAGAATGAAACTAGACTGCTGTCTAACAGCACACACTAAAATTAACTCAAAATGGATTGAGGACCTGAAACAATAAAATGCATAGAAAAAGACATAGGAATTAAAAAGACAAAGGACCTTGAACATAAAGAGGATTTTATGAATTTGACCTCAAAGGCATAGGAAGTAAAAGCAAAAATAAATGAATGGGACTACATCAACCTAAAAAGCTTCTGCTCAGCAAAAGAAACTGTTAGCAAAGTAAAGAGACAACCATCCAACTGGGAAAATATATTTGCAAACAACACCTTCAATAAGAGCTTAATATGCAAAATATACAAAGAAATCATACAACTCATTAACAACAAAAAACAAATGCTCCAATCAAAAATAAGCAGAGGACCTGAAGAGACACTTTTCCTAACAAGACATCATACAATTGACCAACAAATATATGAAAAGATGCTCAACATCTCTAACTATTAGGAAAATGCAAAACAAAAATACAATGAGATGCTTCTCACACCTGTTAGAATAGCTATTATCAACAGGGCAGGTAATAACAAATGTTGTAGAGGATATGCCTTAATGTTAAAATGTAGAGCTGAAACTTATTGGATTTTGTTAATCAATGTCACCATAACAAATTTAATCAATCAATCAATTATATAATTAATTAAAAAAGAAAAAGAAACATCATAAGGTAATGTTTCTCAAAAATGGTTTTTGAATTACCTGATGTTAATCACTTGGGATGCCTATTTAAAAATAATTTTTTTACTTCTTTTCCTTAAACCTACAGAATTAAAATATCTGTAAATAGAAAAAGGGAAATCGAGTATGTATGTTTTCAATTTTAGTTTTTCACAACTATTTAAAACATGAAAGCAAAGAATCTGTGCTTGCAGATTTTTAGGGAAAGAAATAACTTGACAAGGATCAGCTCACTATGTAAGATAGTTTGGAAGGAGATAGAATAAATATTAAAAAGAATAGTCTACGTCTGAACAAGTATTGGACTAATATCTTAGGGTTCTCCAGATTAACAGAACTGATAGATTTGATAAATAGATAGATGATAGATAGATATAGATAGATAGATAGATAGATAGATAGATAGATAGATAGATAGATAGATAGATAGATAGATAGATAGATAGATAGATAATA
>NW_011888998.1:4583825-4602300 GCF_000151845.1 Pteropus vampyrus | reverse complement strand
GATAGATAGATAGATAGATAGATAGATAGATAGATAGATAGATAGATAGATAATAGATAGATATAGATAGATAGGTAGATGATAGATAAATTGACAGACACGGACATACATAAATTTATTTTGAGGGATTGGTTCACATAATCATGGAGACTTAAGAAATGCCATGACCATGATTGGCTGTCTGCAAGTTGAAGGTTCAAGAAAGTTTGTGGTATAATTTCAGTCCAAGTCTAGTGGCCTGAGAACCAGGAAAGTGAATAGACATGGTGTAAGCCCTAGTCTGTTTGAAGGCTCAAGAACCATCAACGCCAGTGTTGAAGGTCAAAAGATAGATGGTCAAGTGCAAGCAGAGAGCACATTTATTGATTCTCCATTTTTTGTACTTACTATTCAGGCCCTCAGCAAATTGGATGATGCCCACCCACATCAGTGAGAGTGACTCTCTACTCAGTCTACTGATTCAAATTCCGAATACTCTCACAGATGCACTCAAAAATAATATTTCACCAGCTATCTGAGCTTCCCTTAGTTCAGTCAAGTTAACACATAAAATTAATCATTATAGCCAATGAGATGTGGGAAATATAGGACATATACAAAAGAAAAGTTGATAGGACTTGACCACTAGTGATGTAGAAAATGGACTAAAACAAAGGTAATTTTATACTTTTGATTTTTGTTAACACAAATTAAATCAAGAAAATAGTTGGAAATAAGAAACTGAAAATTCGAAAGAGGTTCAAGACTGGGCATATAGACTTTGGAAGAAATCATAAAGAATGATTACTTAAGCCAAGGGATTGTTATGCAAAGGGTCACTAGCATCACATGGTATAAAAGTAAAATAAAGTTTAATTTGGGAAATCAGGCAGAAAAGCATCAAAGATAAAAAAAAAAGCATCTCTCTAGTTTTCCTAACCCATAGAGAGAAGAACCTAATTTGTACATACCTGAATACACCATAAAAAGAAAGCTAAAAGCAGCAGCTTTAAATTAGTATTATTCTATGTATTGAAAGGGAATTTGGAAGTCAGGTAAGGAAAAAATAATTGACCATGTAATAATGGGAGCTTCCTGATCAGGGAAACATATCCTAAGGCAGGGGAGCTGATTAAGCTAAGTTGTTCGTACCAGAGAGAGCCTGTCTAGCTATATTGAGCCAGCCCTGATTCAAAGACCTACTTACATGTTTATCTGTCAAAAGAGAAGAGTCTATGAGCCCCCAGGGCTATCTAGCCCTGTCGTTCTGAGAGTCTGGCAGGAGAAAAAAGCAAAAGACTGAATTTGGAGAAGCCCTTCATTTAGTGAATGAAAGGAAAAAACAGCCTCTGAAGAGGCCATGAAAAAGAGCAGTTAACTGCATGTAATGATGGCCTGTTAGCCAAAGGAGAGGAGGAATTTCAAGAGAGGTAGAGGATGGTGAAAACATCAAACATTACTGATGCTCAAGAAAATTTATGACTAAAGAAAATATGTTTAATGACAGTCAGTTTGACCACACAGTCACTCTATTTATGTCAAATAGTGACAAATTTTATGTGGAGGAAACAGTGAAATTACAGTAGGTAAATGATTTCTTAGTTTTATCTACACAGTACACAATTAACAATTTAGTATATTCTTAAATATTTCCTGAGTTTTTAATTTTTATATTTTTGAGGCTTGTATCAGTTTAATTTATGTATTATATGAATCCGAAAGCACAAACTGAGAATTTTATGTTTCAGAAATAGGTAACAAAAATTTAGTTTGTCATTCTTTTAAATTATTATTCAAAACACAAGTCTTCTTTCAAAGCTAATTCATTTTTTATCCCCAGGAACTTTTATAAGTTAAGTTAATCAATCTTGTTCCTGTTTTGCTCCCTCTTGATATCTTGGACCTAATTAATTCCCTATGTAATATCTTGAAAATAATTGCAGATAAACAATTTAAGGGAAATCATTTTAATGTTGTCATTTTCAGTTTTCAAAGTCTATTTTCAGTTGTTTATTTACAGTATATGCTTTCTATCAAGATTCCTTGATAGAGATTTCTATACTATGTTTTATTAAAATGCACAAGGCAGTTGGATACTCTAGCCAGTCCAGCATCTCAGTTTAACTAATGGAAGATCCCTATTAGATAACATTCTATAAATGCTAAGATATACATGAGATTAAAGGACAAGAATAAAAGAAAAAATTTATAAAAAGTATTTTTTTAAAAAATGTCATAAATCAGATGATTTACCAATGGCACAACTCAAAATAAAAATTACCTTAATAGAATAGTGACGAAAAGGCAGGTACCAAAAAATTTAATGTAATAAATTGTTCAAGCTCCCTGACTTTGGTATCAGACAGGCCTGGGTTCCATACACATCTTTGATCTTTATTAACCTAAGTTTTAGAATCTTCAAATTATATATATATTATATATATAAATATTATATATATTATAAATATAAATATTAGTATACCTCTTATGGTGTTTGAAAATTTTAAGCAAAATGGTATCTGCAAAGCACCTAACTTATTAGAACAACACCCAATTTAGCTATAATTATTTTTACTATTATTTTTATTGTTATTACTAGCTATGATATGTTTGAATGACATTTAAAATATAGTAATCGTATAGAAAAATGCTTCATTTATTCTTCTTAATTACTGTATATAAGGTTCTATGTATTTTTCTCTAAGTTCTTTGCGTAACCAACAGTTGCAGTTTGGGCCATATTAGAAAACCAGTCATACCTTTCAAAGTCTTTAAATTTGAGTACCCTGATCTTTATTGACAATCAGACAACGTATGAACAAAAACAGACAACATTTCCCCCCAAATTAATGGTCATAATAATTTAATCATCTATTTCAAAAAGTAGAAAATATGAAAAATGTAGTACTTGCTTAAATTTTGAACTAAGTAGAAAACTTTTATAATGTCTTTGGTATTTTGGTAGAATGAAAACTCTTTCTATAGGAAAGAAGATATGGCCCCTATTCCCTGATATGGACTAAACTGTTCATTCCCAACTGTACTTGGAATGGTTATGTGTTTGGAAGCATACTAAAAAGAACTTAACAAAAGAATTTTTGGTGGCTTGCACAAAAGGAAAGTTAAATAGAGTCTAAGGGAGGACTTAAAAAAACAGATAAGCTTTAGCAATCTTGCTCAGAAACTCAGTACATTGCTTTTTGGGAGATGGGGAGGCGGGGGAGGACAGTGCCATCAAGACATCTGGGAACATGTAACTAAAGCACAAAGGTCGAGTGTCTGAGGGGAAGCATCTGATTAACCTGGGTTAAGATATACATGTATCCTTGGCAAAAGGTGGAGTGCAGAGCAGTGTGATTGTCAGTTTCACTAAGAGTATATGGCATATTGAGGTATAGTAACCCAAGGGAGGAAAAACTGGAGTTCTGTGTCCAAAATAAGGGAAGAAGAGATGTTTGGCAGACAAACCAAGAAATTCTACTTTACCTTTTCAAAAATCAATTTAGACCCCAAATGTCGTCGACTGAAATATTTAAGTGGGAAGTGTGGAGACAGACAAATCAAAAAAGTGAAATGTGGTTGACTGAAATATTTAGATGAGCAATGTGGGGACAGGAGTTGCATATTACTTAAAAATTATAGTGCTAGATTTCACTTTATGTCATAATGAAAATTTTATTTTTATTTTTACTATGACATGCTTGGAAGTTTAAATAGCCAATTTACCAGAACTTTTCAAAATTTACAAGTTTATGTTGCTTCAACAAAATTGTTTTCCTCTTAGAAATTTTGGAAAGATTAAAGATAATGCTTGAATTTAATGAAAATTGAAGGAACTAAAACCTTCTATTTAAGAAGAGTTCATTAAATACTTTCTAGGGACTAAATTTAACATGTTCATTGCACTAAGAAGTTGTAATTAAATTGCTTCACTTTGTATTGCTTCTAAAATTTCTGCAAAAATCTAATTATTAAATATGTTGTGTACCAGATGACTAATGAATGAAGCAAAGCTATACAGATAAAGAATAATTAGATTGTGTTTTGCAAGGTTTCTTCTCTCAGTAGTCATTGCTTCTTGGTTAAATCTTCACATATAAATCATATATGCCTGAGGAAATATCCTCTTACAGAAAAACAAGTAAGAATTTTTTTTTTATTTTAAGGTGAAATAATGTATGCTTAAGTAGTATCAGCTATGGTTCATTGATGCAAAAATAGTAAATATTCGCACAGTGTCTCCCCAGGCTCTTTAGATGCAAGAGATGATGTTTTGAAAAAGATGTAGAAAGGAATCAAAGATGTTTCGTTTTCTATATTATGCTTTATAACTTCTGATTTCTCTTTTCCCTCTAGTCTTTCAATATATTTAATATTAACTTTTATTAATTATAACAGTACTATCATTAATTATTAATTGTAACAATACTACCTGCAAAAAATTAAGAAAAGTATATAAAGAAGAAATAATTTATAATCCTGTACTTTTGAATGCTTTTAAAATTTGCATATTTTAAGTACCCCCAGGACTACACACACACACACACACACGCACCCATACACACACAAATACATAATTTTGATCATGCATTTTTGGTTTTAAAATCTTGGTTTTTTTTTTCTTTTTAGTTAGTGTTATATCAAAAATATTTCATATCATTAAATGTTCTTCAAAAACATAATTTTAATGACTGTTTAATATTCCACCATGTGGACGTATAGTAATCTACTTTTCTCTTCCCATATTCCTGAAAATCTAGTTTGTTTTACAAGTGACATTTGAAAGCAGTAGTTCTGAATGAGATCCTTGAAGCCCATGACCACTCTGAAATGAAAAATCTTTACTCATATGTCTATTAGTCCTTTTTGTGGAGAGATGGTCCATAATTTTCATAAAAATGTTCAAAGCTACACTTACAACAAATAAAGATGAATCAATTCAGCTACTAAGTCATATCCTATAGATTAAATGTCTTTTTTTACTCTTTCCAAAGGATTTAGCACAATGATCAAAAAAGTTTGCTAGTATCCTAATATACACTATATAGGAATAAAACACACTCCACTTGTGTGTTTCTTCTTTACTCTCACACTACTATCATACTTACAACACTTCTGACACCAGATATATGAGTTTACCACTCATCAAGCAATTCTCAGCAACATCAGCTGGATGTCCCACAATTCAATTTAATTCTAATACTAATTGGAGTTAGTGCCGGCCCCACAAGTTAAGACTCAGTCCCACAAAACTGCCTCCTACTTCAGATGCTAATCAAAAATAATAGGTCCTCAGGATACCCACAACTTTTGTCTGTCTGTCTTGCCTATAAATCAGAAGTTTCCACAACACCCCCTCATGAATTCAGTTAGTTTCTAGAACACCCCACACAATTCAGGGAAACACTTACTTGAATTTACCAGTTTATTATGCAATAAAGGATGTGATAAAGAATACAGATGAACAGCCAGATTAAGAGATACATAGGGTAAGATGGGAAGCATCCCAGTTCAAGAACTTCTGTTTCCATAAAGTTGAGGTGCACCATCCTTCTTTATATTTTAGAGATTTTTATGGAGGTTTCATCACATAGGCATATCGATTATTAACTCCATTTTCAGTTATTTTTCCTCTCTGGAGAGTGGGGTTTAGAAATGAAGGTTTAAAGTTTCTAAATCATAATTTGTTCTTTCCGTAACCAGCATCCATCCCGAAACCCACTGAGAGTCACCTCATTAGAACCAAAGATATTACCAAAGATATTCCTATCATCCAGGAAATTCTCTGGGATTTAGGAGCTCCATATTAGATGTTCCTATCACTCAGCAAATTATAAAGGTCTTAGGAGCTATGTATTAGGAACTGCCATCGCAGCCTAAATGTTAGAACAAAATGTTCTCCTGTCACTCCTATTTACAATGGGTTTTAGGATCTCTGTGTCAGGAACCAAAACACTAATCCTTTTGGACCATGGCCTCTCCCTTATGATCTCACTTAAACTTAATTACTTTATAGACTCAAGAAAGAAGGCCACAATATTTCTTTCTGATTTTGTGTATGTGTAGGGATATATATGAAAATTCACGACTGCCTACATGATATGAGTTACTATAGTCAATGTACCTTTTCAAAGGCTTAGTAAATGGCATATCCAAGATCCAATCTTTTCTTGTTGCTGTTGGCTTGTTTTTTTGTTTGTTTGTTTATATATTTATATATTTTACCAAATTTATGAATCACTGCTTCTATATAAACAAAACGTTTTTGGGCTTAAATATATACTTTTTAAAAAAAGTATATGTCAAGAAGACAGTTTATTTCTTGGTTTATTAGAACACTTTTTTTTTTGTCTCAGCTATGGTTCTGCATTTAAAGATAAAATGATTCTTAATAGGCTTGTAATGTCAGAATATTTTTACAGCAAATAGATTATAGTGTGTGTCTGTTTTTCTCAGAGACTGTTGACTTTTGTAAGGAGTTTTCTGTAAATCCGTATTCTTGCCATGTACATAAAGTATGGATATTTAATAAGGCACTTTTGCTATGTTTTCCAATAGTGTTTATTACTATTTAAATTCTTCTATTTACAGTAAAAATATATGCATTTTCTGCTACATTATTTGATGTCTCCTATATAATACCTCATATGAAAACAAATTTTTTATAACTCAGTACTGGGACTTTTTAAAAATTCTATAACATTGATATCCTCCCTCTTTCTGATAATAACAGTGATGATGATGATGATGATGATATTATTAATACTTTCCACGTTGAGAGTCAGTAAGCTCTGAGTCATCTTTAAAATAGTGAAGCTACCATGTATTTAATGCCTTCCATGTATTTGCTCATTTAATCTAGTTAGTTTTATATGATTACTAGATTATTGATAAGAAACTTTAACTCAAAATGGGAAAGTGACCTGTATAAGGTAACACAGCATACATGGAGAATTACTGGTATTTGACCTAGGTTCTGGCTCAATAGTCTTAAATTTTTTTATTACCTATAAGTGAGATCATACAGTATTTACTTTTCTTTCTCTATCTTCTTTCTCTTAACACAGTGCCCTCCAGGTTCATCCATGTTGCCCCCCTGACTTTCATTTTTTAGATTAGGTACTATATCTTTAAGACATTCTTTGGTTTTGTGACCAAATCTGACACCCAACAACTAGAAGACATTTCTTAAAGTGGATAAAGGTAAATTAGAGTAAAATAAAAAGACATTCTTTTTCACAAGGATCAGCAACAGAGATTAATGATTCAATTCTAATAAATTTAATTATACAAATTAAATATTCAGTCAAATATTTTTAAAATAAAGAGGAAAAACTAACACACAATCCATATTGAAAAAAATTAAAGATTTTTTTAGAAGCAACCAATTTTTAAAAACTGAGATAAATACATAAATTAAATATGTATGTATATTTCTTATTATTAATGTTATTATGCATATAAAGTTAAAGATGCCCAAACTTGGCAGATAAAAAATTTTAAAAAGAATTTAGATAGAAATTTAAGTACATACTGTAATTATCTTTTCAAATTATACTTGCTTTCATAATTTATGGCATGGAAATACTATCCTAATTTTTATTTTTAATTATAGCACTAAATTAAAACTGCTTAAATTCTATATTAGTGTTAGAGCAAATATGAACTTAAACATAACTGATATGGAAGCATGGCATGGTATCTAATATTGTAATAATGTTGTTTGTTACATGAATATGTTATAAAAAAGCTTGAAAAATATGTTCAATTGTTAAAGTTGGATAAATTATTTTATAGGATATTTGCAATCATTGACTATCAATAGCATAAATATTTATCTAGATGTTTCTATAGATGTTAATTTTGGAGATTTTTAATAACTGCTAAATTGATATTTTAAATAATTATTTTACTGTACGCTCTCTGGAGTTTATAAAATGCATATATCTAATATCTTTATTATTCATGGTAGCTAAGATATGGAAACAACTGAAATGACCTTGAAAGATGATTAGCAAAAGAAGATGTGGAATATTACTAGCTACAAGAAAAGGTGAAATACTGCCATTTGTGAAAATATGGATGGACCTTCAGATAATCATGCTAAGCGAAATAAGCCTGACAGAAAAATTTGAGAACCATATTATTTTGCTCTTTTAGGATGTAAAGCTGGAAGCAAAAAATGAACAAGAAAAACAAACAAAAACTGATAGACATAGACAACAGTTTAGTGGTTACTAAAGGGGCTCAAATATATGATAACAGAAGATTTGACTTTGGGTGGTAAGCACACAATACAATATATGGATGATATTTTATCACATTGTACACTTGAAGCCTATATGATCTTATTAACCAAGGTAACCCCAATAAATTTAATTTTAAAAAATATTAAAATATATATAGTTTATGGCAGTTTCTATTACTTCATAAGGTGTTTATATATTTGCATCACTTTTGTGTACTTGGTAATGTGTGCAAAGTGTTTGTAAATATAAACAGTTGAGTTGCATCATTAAATTATTAGAATACAATATTTTAGTGCCTATTAAATCAAGTTAAATGAATTACCAGGACATCGTAATTAAAAGAAATAGCAACAACTTAACATTATTGTGACAAAAGCATCATTATCAGTGTCCTCTGTGAATTTTGTGGTATTAGAAATATCATTTAGGAATGACTTTTTTTTTTTATTTAAGTGATTTCTATTGTTTCAGTAAAAATAAAGTACAATAAGTATTCACTCCAGTGCATTTTTTTAGCATAAATAAGCTCCAATAAAAAGTATATTATTTCTTATACAGCAAAAGTATATATTGGGATTCAGGATGAAAATGATTATCCTCCAATGTTTCAGAAAAAAATTCTACATTGGAGGTGTATCTGAAGATGCACTAAGAGTTAAGGTATGAGCCAGTTTATTAAGATTATTAAGATAGAAAACTAAAGTAAAAGAAAAGTGCTTAAATTTTGCAGATAAACTATAACTATGTTGTTTGGATTAACTGAGTACTTAGTCTTGCCTAAACAAAATCTTAAACTTGGAGTTATGTGAATTTAATTAGCCAAACTAAATACGAGTTAATTATGACGTGAATACTAAGCAAATTTCTGGGCTTTATTTTTACTACATAAATAATAACAAATTATTTATGATGTGTTATACTGAATAAGATATTTAAAATGCGTGTTTTCCTTAGAGATTTGTATGCTTCTAATAAATTTCATTCAGGGTAACTCTAAAGACTTTCATAATGAAGTTTCTAGTGGAAATATAAAGTTATCATTTTCTAATAGAAGAAATAATGTAATAAGTTCTGAAATTATTTTTCTGCAATAATTTTTAAAATTCAAAGTACTAGCTAAGTGAATGTAAAATAACATTACCAATTTTAGTTCTTTACTCAAATTTTAAAGACAGGTATGTCAGAAAAATAATTGCTAACCAACAGAATTCAAAAAAAAAAGTCTAAGACTAAAGTTGCTAATTTTCCATTTTTTCCTAATTAGTTATTATTAACTAAGTTTAAGAATTTTTAATGATTGAAGGTACATAAAGTTGCAAAGGTTTTATTACTAAAAAGTAAATGTATAAATATTACTTGCATTTGGAGTAAAAGTTTAGAAATTAGAGCATTTTGGATTCTCAGTTACATTTATTTTCTAAAAGTATTTCAATATTTTTTAAAAAATAGCTATTAAATACATGCATAAAACCTAAATTTCCCTGACTAAAACCAGCTATTGTTTGCTACGGTTTTGCATATGAACATTTATCTTTCTTTCCCTATTACCAGAGATCTTCTTACATATAGTTTTATCACTTTAAACACCCTGAGAGAAAAAAAATCAGCCAAGTAAATAAAGCTTGCAAAATAGCTTGTTGTTGTGTGTGCAAAATAGCTCTTCCACAGTGCCAAATACTGACTTCTGATCTGAATGACCAGTTATAACTAAAAGTTGTCCACAAATTTAAATCAAAATTTAAATCAATCATATATATACATACATATATATACATATATATATATGTGTGTGTATATATATATATATATATATATATATATATATGTGTATATATATATATAATCACATTACAAGTTACAAGTAACAATCCTGGAATTGATTTTTATATTATTTTATATTTTAGTCCCATTAATTATTGATTGATTCAATTCATTTATTTAATCAGTAAATATTTTTTGAATACTTAAAGTGCATACAGTTCTAGTTGGACATAGCAATCAAACAAATAAAAAATTACCACCCTACTAATACAAACTATGAAAATAAACAAATATTATATCAAAGAAATTGATGGCTATTTAATACAAACTCATGTGGTCAAATGAAAGACTTGTGGATTTCTAGGTATGGAGTATTTGGGGCATTCCATTATAAAGTCCCTGAAGCTAGAGAGAGTTTGAAGGTCAGTGTGACTGAAAGACTCATTGGAAATGAGATTGGAAATGTAGTACAGGACTACAATATGAGATTTATTCTAGAAATGCTAGAAAGATGTTGAATAGTTTTGTCCATTGGGGAAATATAATCCAATCTAAAAGGATTATTCTAGATTTTGTGCAGAATTGGAAGTGGGAGTAAGTGTTATCAGACAAGAATAGAAATAGAAGATAATGCATTAATTTTCAGGTAGATTTGATAGTGGCTTGAACCATAGTAGTAGGCATGGGAGATGGTGATAAGAGAGTCAAAAGACAGCTAAAAGGATTTGCTGATGGATTATATTAGAGAAAATTTAAAAAATGACTCGTGAATTTTTTTGTTCTGAATACTTCTTCCCCCAGATATGGTGGTGATGGAAATCAAGAGTTAATTTTGGAAGATTTTATGTTTGAGAAACTTTTTCAATATGCAAGTATAGTTCTTTGCATGACAGTCACAGATACTGATCTAGGTTCAGGAAAGAAATCGTGATTTCAGAATGAAATCACCTAGAAAATGGATGCAGATATAAAAATCCAAAGACTGTTCCCTGGTTACTCAACACTTAGAAGTCAGGAAGAGGATTCATCAAAGGACACTGAGAATTCACTTTTACGAGGTCACAGGAATACTACGAAAATGCAGAATTCATGCACCATGTAAAGAACAAGGTTCATAATAAAAGGGAGTGATCAACTGTCACCTGCCGCTGTGAATAAAATGGCCCTGTGGATTTTTACATGATTACTTATGATAATAAAAGTCTATTGTAGTGAAAAGAAAAAACAATAAACCAAATGCTAAAATATCCCATTAATCAAGGAGTCATTAAAGAGATCTGTAGATGACTATAGCAAGAGAGTTTAGTGGGTGATAAATTCAGATGATGGTGTTTACTTCAGAGGAATTAGGAAAGGTGGCAAAGGAGATAGAATAATATTATAGAAGGATTTCAGAGACAGAAACATACCTACTATCTATCTACCCCTAGGATCTGCGCTATGTAAAGTATGGGAGCAGCTGTTTGAGATAGCAGTGTCTCGTGTTGGGGAGAGGTGCAGGGTGGGAAGAATCAGAAAGTAATATTCATAGGTAAGGCTGAATTTTTAGGGGATATTTCCAATGATGGACTATAAATTCTAGAAGGTCCAAGGGCAAGTTTGGTGGTAGAGGTAAAGGTGAAGTGGAAAACTGAGTCATATTATCATGTTTAAAGAGCTACATGGGAAGAAGTATCTGGGTGATGAGAGATGTCTTAGAGTAAACACCTGGATTTCTTGTGATAAATAAACACAATGGGATTGATTGTTCCTCTAGGACTATTGAGAACTCTCCAGGACATTCCCCTCCTTGCTCTATCAGTTGATTATTCAGCCTAGGGAATAATGTTTTACATGGTGTTTTTCAGGAAACCAATTTCATGCACTGTAGTATTCTACATAAGTTGGAGAGAAAGAGAAACAAAGAGATAGAAAGTTTAACAACATATTGAATTGAGTATATGCCATAATAAGTAATTCAATTAGGAAAGCACAGATTGTCATGTAGATTCCAAAGGAGACATTTCAATTAATGAAATAACATAAATGATTTCCTATAGGGTGAAAAATTTGTATGACACTGAAGGGAAGTTAAAGATTCCTCAGTGAATCTTTTTTTTTTTTTTAGTACTACATTACTGCTGACTACATTCCTTTTGCTGTGCTCCCCATCCCCATGACCATCTATCAACAACTAATTTGTACTTCTTTAACCCTTCACTGCTTTCTCCCAGTCCTCCAACCCCCTCCCCTATATTTATGAGTCTGTTTTCAATTAGTTTGTTCCGTTTGTTCCTTAGATTCTGTATATAAGTCAAATCATATGGTATTTATCTTTCTCTGACTTATTTTTTCAGCATAATAACCTCAGTGAAACTTAAATAAGGAGGATAGTCTAAGCGGAGGAAACACAGTTAGCCAAAACCCTGATGAAACAAAGTGCAGAGTGTGTTTGTGGAACAATGATAAAAAGCAGGTATCTTGGGAGGGGATGGGAGTAATAGATCTTTAAATGGTAAACATTTTCTTTTTTATCTTTGTGTGTGTGTGTGTGTGTGTGTGTGTGTGTGTGTGTGTGTGTGTGAACATTTTCAAGTGCTGCTTTTAGTACAGGAAGCCTGGAATCTTCTGCCATTCCAAATTTATGTAACTCACATTCCAGAGCGAAAGTGAGTTACGTAATTCTCAGCTTTTACCTAGAGCAGCAAAAATCTTATTAGAAAAGACACTGAATTAGGGCCAGCCAAACTCTGGTGCTTGATGAAAATATGATTTTAAAATTAAGGGAGAAGCCCAAGATTTTTAAAGAGACTTTATATCATATAATATATAATATTGGTATAATGTAGTATTTCATCTACCAGACATGTAAGTTAATTTTTTAGTTCATCATGAAATACATAGTGATAAATTTTAAATTAAAGATGATGTTATATGTAGGAAAAAGAAGATAAAACATACAGAATTGACCAAGAAAGATGAGACTGAAATATCAATGAATAAAACTATACTTACTAGCTTAAACTATGGATAGTGGATTAAGAGCATTACTAAAAATATGTTACAGGAAAGGCAACACAATGCAAGCATTACTGAAATGAATTATCCAATGTAAGTAACAGTGAGAGAAAGTTGTATATATGTATTTATGCTCTGAAATGGTACATCTAATGTGCTTAGAGACTGTCAAAAGTTAATTTTAGAAAATATATATTGTGTCCTTAGTGTGTGCTAAAATTGCAGGAAAAAAACAAAATAGACTGCCCTCTGCCCTTAGAGAATTAACATTCTGGTAAACTAGACCCAAAAAGTAAATAAATAAGGCTTTTATTTATACAGACATGTAGGGATTTAGTTTCTGACTCAAAAATATGAATGTTCATGTCATGTTAAAGTAAATCTTGGACAGTGTCAAAAGGACACAGAAGAAAATAATTAATTTGGGAATATCCCCTATATTTATTATGTGTTAAGGCTGACAACTGGCAATTAAATTCACTGAACTGATTTTCGCTGGTCACAAGCAATCAGTCGTTTTAATTGCAAGAAGATGGAGAAAAAGAAAAGTGGTAATTTCTCTCTTCAGTCTTTAATACAGGAATTAATATCAGTTACAAGTATAGCTCTTAGTATATATCCAAAAATAATTAAAAGTAGAGACTTGAACAAGTATTTGTACGTCGATATTCATGGCATTATTATTCACAGTAACTTAAAATGTGGAAACAACCATTAATAGATGAATGGATGAACGAAATGTGATATATACACACAATGGAATATCATTCAGTCTTAAAAAAATATATGTTAAGTGAAATAAGTCAGACATAGGACAAATACTATATGGTTTGAGGTTCCTAGAGTAGTCCAATTCATAGAGTCAGAACATAGAATGGTGGTTATTAAGGGCTATGAGGAGGGTGGATTGAGGAATTACCGTTTAATGGTCACAGAGTTTCAATTTGAGAGGATGAAAAAGTACTAGATATAAGTGGTGGTGATGGTTTCAGAACAGTGTGAATGTACCTAATGTAACTGAACTGTACATTTTACATGGTTAAAATAGTAACTTTTATGTGATGTATATTTTAGCACAGTAAAAGAAAAATTCCAAAGGTGGGAAGAAACATAATCAATACTGTTAGAACATGAAAACCATTATTTCAAAACTGTTATCCTTAAATTGTATCCATTTTTCCTAATTTGGTTTGAAAGTGAATCTCATATTCACATTCAGAAGCAAAGATTTGTATCACTATTTATATTTCTTGATTATATAACTGTGATTCTTAACATTTATTCCCCAACACATCATCAGTGATATCAGTACCAGTTGCAACAGTTTGGCAGTGATGCTCACTGTGCAGCTATACCTCCGCTTCTCAGCTTGCAATTAGTACATGTCAGAATTCCCCAGAAGATTCTGATTTATCCTTCTTTGGGGGCAGGCCATTAGTTGAATAAAACGAACTGAAGTCTCCTATTCTAATGAAATAGGACTGATAGATTTGATTACATCAGTATAATAGACTACTGTGACAAAGATGCTATAAATGATTAAAGGATAAGGAATAAGCTAAAAGTAAATATTTACAACATACTTTTTTATTCTCAGAGAAACAGTGTCCAGAATGTAGAAAGAATTTTTGAAAGCAACTATTTGGCCACCATAAACAAAATTGAAAAGTCATATATTTTTGTCATTTTCTGTGTGAGATAAAGAAGACTAAACTTAACCTTTAAGCATTAACGTTTTTGTTCCTCTTGGGCCTTTGAGAAATATTAATCAATATATATTCTTTATCAATAGTTGCCATTCATTTATCTTTATTACTTTTTGAGAACTGTAAAAAATTATTTACTTATTTTAGCCTACAGGATTTATTTAAATAAATAAGCAAAAAACAAACAAATAAATAAAACATCTAATTACAAGATAGGTGCAATTATTCCTAATTGTATTGTTGTGAAAATGAAGATTAGTAAAGTTGGGAAACTTTCCAAGTATCACTCAGCCAGCAGACAGAAATCAAAGTTAGATTTCCTTTAGTTTAAAGACTTTTCTTGTAATATCTATATCATTTGTTGCTTCCCATGGGAAGGGAGGATTGGAATCTTAACAGAAGTAGAATATTGGCAGAAAATGACAGAACATACTAAGGTTCCGTGAAAAATGAGGAAATAATTATCAAGGCAAATAAATGGTATTCAAATTGAGATGTCCTATGTGAATTATGATTCTTTCTATTAAGATAACAAGACAGATCTGGTTTTAGAAACACCTTTCAATTTATTAACCGACTTTTCCAGTTTAGTACATGTCATTTTAACTCAACCAATAGCCTAATTTAATGCAAATATAAGGAGAGGCAAAATATGATCAAGATTAATTTTTAAAATTTCTAATATTTTTCCAGAAGTTAATGCAATAAGGATTGATCTCTACTTCTATAAGTTGCAGATATGAAAAACTCAGTGTCATAAAAATGGAATTAAAATGTTGACTTAATGTCTCCTGGATGTCAGAAAGACTATGAACATTGCATTCTTGAGTTATTAAAGAAGATATATTTAAATTTATGGACAAGAAAATAATATTTCGAAAAAGCGTCAAGAAAGGGAAAGTTCTCACTCACGAATCTCCAATTCTTTATTACATTTCCTAAATAAGCATGAAATGGGGACATGAGGTTTTAGGTGAATGCTGCCATTGAGAGAAAAAAGCCACAGCCACTGTTAAAGGATATAAATTTCCTTAGTGGCAAAAGTATAGAAATATACAAGGTTAACAATGTAGAGAACAGTATAATTTGCTTCTTGACAGAGATTAGGGCTTCTGAGGGTTCCTAGTTCCCAACCCTGGCTTGATGATGTGAGACTGATGGAAGGAAAATAATCGCAGTGCATTCATGTGTTTCCCCAGTGTAGCATCATTTACTAGGCCAGACTCACGCCTGGCTCATGTCAAAAATGGTACCAATAGCAAACTCTTACCTCATGTTTACACTGTTGGGGAAGTTAAATTTTTACTCTATCTTTCTAGTTTCTTTTTTCTAGTCTAAGAAATAAATTGACATGAAAGAAATTAACAGAAGAAAATCAAATTTGATTACATATGTACATAAGGAGGTCTCATAGATATGGGACCTAAAGAAATGACCAAAGCAGGCAGTTTTTGTACTTTTTAGAGGATGAAATAGTACTTTTTAGAGGATGAAGTTTTGACAGGACAAAGAAATTTGGATTTATGTGCTTCATTAATAAGGAATAAGTAGAGTTTGGGCTTGGGGTAGTAAATTAGTAAAAAGAACGAGGTTTTTATACAAGCTCTTCAGCTCCAAATTCTCTATCTCTGGTGCTAAAGATGTTTCTCTTTCCTTCTAGTGCAGGGAAGGTACCTTTCACATGGGATATTTATTTTCTGCTTTCAGAGGGAATAGAGGGATCAGAGTACTCTTTTTGTGATGGCTACTTTTTACATAACTTTAATTCAAAATATCAATATACCACTTTGGCATATTTGGGAGGGCCCACATTATGCTCCAATAACACTGTGATAGGTACTCTAAATACTTCTCAGGAAATTAACTCATTTATTCCCCTCAATAGCTCCATGAGGTAGATACTATAATTATTCTCAATTTACAGATGAGAACACTGAGTGTCACAGAAACAATGAGTAACCTGCCCAAGGTGTACAACTAGCCAGTGTTGAGGCCAGGATTCACAGCCATGCACTCTGGCCTGGAGACTATGCTCTATGCCTCCCAGGTGGAAGAACACTGGGCTGAGAGTCAAATCACTTGAATTCAGGCCCAGATCTTCTCTTAACTCTCTGTAGGATGCTAAATTGTATTACTCTGGGCCACAGTTGTCTTCTATTATTCAAATATTGCTTTAGAACTAGGAGCTCTTGAACATCTTTGACCTTTCTGATAGTTTATATGTTATTTACTTCAGGAAAATAACAGTATGGGAAAAAAAAATGCCAAGTGCCCTAAAAATACTATTATATTTGAGAGCTACACTTTACACTTCAAAGAGTCTAGATTACTTAACTTTGAA
Source organism: Pteropus vampyrus (assembly GCF_000151845.1). Lineage (NCBI taxonomy): Eukaryota > Metazoa > Chordata > Mammalia > Chiroptera > Pteropodidae > Pteropus > Pteropus vampyrus. The sequence continues at coordinate 4,585,267 of NW_011888998.1, read as the reverse complement.
ATCCAAAGCATCATTTATGTTTCACAAATTTTGTGGTCTATGTCACTTGAAGCTAGTGCAACATTTTGTGACAATTTTCTTCTTAGTTGCTCTATATAATGGAAATATAAATAAGTACCAGTCTAAATTAAGGCCTCATAAAATATGAATTTTGACCCTCCTTTGCCAACTATGGGACATCCAACTTTATACAAACCATGGTTTTCTTCACAATTGCCATGTCATCGGACCTCGTATGGTTTGTACCTTGAACAAAGTGAATATACATAGGTGCCTGAGCATTCATCGCCTTCTGGGCTGTGACCTTATAACTGAACTACCATGTGTCTAATTGGGCACTTAAACATATCATATATCTGTATACCAGTTTTCTCTACTAGAATTCAAATTTCATCTAAGCAGGCATCATGTTATCCCATAAACTTAACATCTCAAATTGTTATGCATTTTAAATTGTATACGCTCATTTATTTTGACATATAGCCTTGCCTTTTAACCCATTTAATCAAGACTTTCCATGTAATACTTAAATTAATTATTTATTTTCAGATAAGTAAAATATTCTTTTAATTACTTTCTTGGGCTTCATCACAATATTAAGAGTAACATGACCCATCATTTCCCTAGAAATATCTCTTCTTGTCAAAATTAGGAGCTTGGATTTAATAATATCTTTGTGAAAGTTATGCATTTATCACAATTTTTTCATTTATTTAACCTCACTGGAGGAACCAAATGTCAAGAAAATTGTTTTTTCCTAACAACTGGTATGTTTTTGTTATATGGTCACAGCCTATGTTGTAGTAATAATGTTTTCCTTTTAATCTGCTGGAGGCTCAGAGCCACATATTTGATTTAGCTATGCAATTTTACAAGTTTAATGTATTCACATGTATTATAACTTTTTTTCTTGTTTCCGTTGTAGACTTTGCTTTCTTTCCCTTTACCTATTTTTATATTCTTATATATTATTATATTTTTAGAAAAGACTTCATATCTATTTTGGAATTCCATGAGGTGTATGCAAACAAATGACTACTAAATACTCTATTTCTAAGAGTCTGAGCATTTTAAGCCTACATTTTCCCCCTAAGTTGAGAGCTGTGAGGTATTAGCACTAGTTTTTGATATATATTTGTCTTTATTTGTCTGAACAAGTACATATTTTAGTTTTGTTGCTATTAGTATGAGTGGGCAAACCCAAGTCTATTTTGTAGGCACAAATGAAGTATTTAGATCAAGATAATTTCGCATATTTAAGTTTTACTCTATTTCTTTTACTCTTCCCCTTCTCTACACAAATCAATCTTTTTATTGTCACAGAAGGGAGATCTCAAACCATTTCATTCATATTGTAGTAATTCAATTTATACTTGCTAGTTTGAATGTAATTTAAATATGAATGCCTTAATTTTGATTGCTTACAATAGAAATGGGACTAT
>NW_011888998.1:4514345-4583621 GCF_000151845.1 Pteropus vampyrus | reverse complement strand
TGAGGACATTTTTTTATAGGTTTTAAGCCTTTGGACATGATGCATTAGGAAAAACAGTTTATTCAATGAATGGTCAAATTATTTTTCCTTTCCTAATTTCACTGGTGGTGCATATATTTCAAAGTCTGATTATACTCTAGTATCATTAGAAATTTATTTAATACCTGCATGTATTTCAGATGGAATGTTATCTTTTGAGTCAATCTTGCATTTATGTAGCAGATTTTATATGTTGTAGAGCAGTGATAATTTTGTGTGCTTTCCTATATTATGTTTCAAGAACTGTATTTAGCATTATCTGGTAGAGATCTGTCTGTAATATTGCAACTCAATTTAAAAATCTCAGAATTTTTTTGAAATTGAGGACTGCATTGCAAGACACAATCCCAAAGATATTTCAGGCAAATAAGAAACACTTTTGTCTGAAAAGATCCTGTAATTTCTTAAACCTCCAGTTAAGTTAGATCTGGAAAATGGGGTTGAAAAAGGGAATGTAAGTTAGAAGGAAAAAGCAGATGGGTTTATCTGGTTCTAGGTTTCAGAATCCAGAACTGTAAGCTGGAGAGTAGGTTTATAACATGAAAATTGAGTGATCATGCTTTGGGTAGTTTGGCTATTTGAATGATGTTTATTCTTCCTACCCATGAGCATGGTATATGCTCCATTTATTTGTATCTTCTTCAATTTCTTTTTTCAATGACATAATTTTCTGAGAACAGGTCTTTTACTTCCTTGGTTTATTTGATTCCCAGGTATTTTATTGTTTTTGATGCAAATGTATATAGGATTGTTTTTCTAATTTCTCTTTCTGAAAGTTCATCATTGTTGTATAAAAAAGCCACTGACATCTGAATATTTATTTTGTAATCTGCTACTTTACTGAATTCATTGAATTCCAACAGTTTTTTGGTGAAATCTTTAAGGTTCTCTATTTATAGTACCATGCCATCAGCAAATAACCAGAGTTTTACTTCTTCCTTTCCAATTCAAATGCCTTTTATTTCTCTTTCTTGTCTGATTGCTGTGGCTAAGACTTCCAATATAATGTTGAAGAGGAATGGTGAAAGTGGGCATCCTTGTCTTGTTCCTGATCTTAAAGAAAACACTTTTAGCCCTTCCCCATTGACTATGATGTTAGCTGTAGGTTGGTCATGTATGGCCTTTAATATGTTGAGATATGTTCCTTCTATTCCCACTTTGCTGAGAGTTTTTATCATAAATGGATGCTAGATTTTGTCAAATGCTGCTTTGGGATACGATGCTCTGAAAATATCTATTAAATCCATCTGTTCTAGAGTGTCTTTTAGGCCCATTGTTTCCTTGTTGATTCTTTTCCTGGAAGATCCATCCATTGGTATCAATGAGATGTTAAAGTCTCCTACTATGAGTGTGTTACTATTGATTTCTCCTTTTATATGTACAATAATTGCTTTATGTACATAGGTGCTCCTATATTGGGTGTATATATGTTTTCTAGGGTTATGGCCTCTTGATTTATCGACCCCTTTATCATTATGTAGTGCTCTTCTTTATCTCTTATTATAACTTTCATTTTAAAATCTTTTTTATCTGATATAAGTATCAGTACCCCAGCATTTTTCTAATTTCTGTTTGTGTGAAATATCCTTTTCCATTCCTTTACTTTCAGTTTGTGAGTTTCATTTGATCTGAAGTTGGTCTCTAGTAGAAAGCATGTGGATGGATATTCTTTTCTTATCCATTTGGCTACCCTGTGTCTTTTGATTAGAGCATTTAATTCATTTACTTTTAAAGTGATTACTGATAGGTACATGGTTACTGCCATTTTATTATTCTTATTTGTTTTTTCTATTTTCTTTTTTACCTCTTCTCTTTTTACAGAAGTCCCTTTAAAATTTCTTGTAATACTGGCTTGTTGGTAATGAATTCCTTAAGCTTTTCCCTGTCTGAGAAGCTCTTTATCTCACCCTCCTTTTTCATTGAAATCCTTGCTGGGTAGTGTATTCGTGATTGAAGATTCTTGTTTTTCATCACTATGAATATTTCTTGCCAGTCCCTTCTGGCCTGCAAAGTTTCCATTGAAAAATCAGCTGACATTCTTATGGGGATACCCTGGTAAGTAACTAACTGCCTTTCTCTTGCTGCTTTTAAGATTCTCTCTTTGTCTTTGACCTTTCGCATTTTAATGATGATATGTCTTGGTGTGGGTCTGTTTGAATTCCCCTTGTTTGGGATTCTTTGTGCTTCCTGAACATGTATTTCTAATTCTTTTGCCAGGTTAGAAAAGTTTTCTGTCATTATTTCTTCAAGTAGGTTCTCAAATCCTTGCTTGCTCTCTTCTCCTTTAGGTACTCTTATGATCCAGATATTGTTATGCTTCATATTGTCCCAGTGGTCTCTTAAACTATTCTAATTTTTTAAAAATTCTTTACTCTTTTTGTTGTTCTAATTGGGTGTATTCTGCTACCCTGTCTTCTAATTCACTAATTTGATCTTCTGCTTCATTCAATCTCCTGTTGAATCTTTCTAGTGTATTCTTCATTTCAGTTATTGCATTTTTCATTTCTGTCTGGTTCTTTTTTTATGGTTCTTATGTCCTTTTTTATGCTTACTATCTCTCAGTTGAGGTTCTCATTGTGCTATCTACTCTTCCCCTAAGTTTGTTGAGCATCCTGATAACTATTATTTTGAACTCTGTGTCTCGTAGGTTCCTTGCCTCCATTTCATTTACTTTATTTTCTGTAGTTTTCTCCTGTTGTTTCATTTGTAGCATGTTTCTTTGTGTTCTCATTTTATTACCTTCTCTGTGTTCATTTCTGTGTGTCAGGAATATTTGTTTCATCTCGCAGTCTTGGCCAGATGGCCTAATGTGGAAGGTGTCCTGTGTGGCGCAGTGGTGCACTCTCCCTGATCCCCTATGTCGGGACCTCTGAATATGATCTTTGTGTGGGTTGAGTGTGATCTTCCGTTGTCACCAAGCTTTATTGTTGTTAGTACATCAGTGGATGGAATTGATGCTCAAGCTGACTAATTTTGTGAGTTGGTTGCATTCACAGGGTAAGAGTTGCTGTGTGGGGGTTGACTGCACTGAATGGGATTTGCCCTTACAGCCTTGTGTACTTGTTGTAACCACCCTTTGTGTATACCGCTAATGGAGCCAGTCAAGAGTTTCTCCATTGCGATCTGGTGCCAGACTCCAGATGCATTGGTTTTGTGGCCCCTTGGGAGCGCCTCTCCAGTAGGCCAAGTTCAGCCATTGCTTTTGATTGCTCAGGGTTACCCAGTGGGAGCTACAAAGCGATCCACAGATGGCTGTAGCCTATGCTGCATCTATAGGTAAGTGGAAGAGTCAATGCTGTAAGCAGCGGTCTGGTTATCTCCCATCCCTGACCTAGGGCAGTTTAGCAGAGGGAGCAAAGCTCCTCCAGGTCTGACATTGCCGGTCAGTTGCCTGTATATCTCTGAAACTGAAAGAGCCTCTGGGTGATATGTGTGTTGGATGGTGCATGCACCTCAGCAATCTCCTGGGTCTACTGAGTAAATTTTCCCCTGCCACTGCAGTATCAGTTTCTATGCTAGCCCTGTCCCTGTGGCTTTCTGTATAAGTTTCCAATTGTAGTAAAAGAAGAGGCATCTGAGAAATGCAAAGAGAAGGGCTTACAGAAATGACTGACTAAGCTGGTTATAGATTAACCACATCCTATAGATCTCTGAATGACCTTCTGGAAACTCTTGTCACACCTACAAGAGAAACAATCTTGTAGATAGAACTAGTGGTCCGGGAATTTCTTCCCCCTTGCTGTCCCCGCCTGAAACTCCCTTTCCCTATCCTGAGTTATGAGAACTTCAGACAAAGGAATCACGTGCCCCTTGCATCAACACTGCAGAGATATACATAAGCTGTAAGAAATCTAACAAGGGGAGATCATGCTTCAGAGCTGTTCAAAGCCCCACATGCTCCACTGGCGGCAAACTCTCCTTCTTGTTGATAGTAGCCATTCTTACAGGTGTGAGGAGATTTCTCATTGGGGTTTTGATTTGCATTTCCTTAATAGCTACTTAAATTGAGCATCTTTTCATATCTCTGTTAGCCACTTTATGTTTTCTTGAGAGAAATGTCTGTTCAGGTCATCTGCCCATTTTTTAAATGGATTGTTTGTTTATTTGTTGTTGAATTGTATAAGTTCTTTATATATTTTAGATCTTTACCTCTTATCAGAGGTGCTATTCACAAGTATTTTCTCTCATTTCCTCAGTTGCCTTTTTGTTTTGTTGATGGTTTCTTTTGTTGTGCAGAAGATTTTTAGCTTCATATAGTCCCATTCATTTATATGTGTTTTCACTTCACTTGTATTTGATGTCAAATTCTCATTTAACAAGATATCACATTTACTTATGATGAAAACACTAATGAAATGGTGATTATTAGTTTCATTGTAGCATTTAATATTTAATATAATTTTGAAAGTTCTCAATCTATAGGTAAGTGGAAGAGTCAATGCTGTAAGCAGCGGTCTGGGTATCTCCCATCCCTGACCTTTGATGTGATGAAGAGGTTACAAGAAAACCTTATCCATTAGAGACAGTCAATAGCAAATGAAAATGAAACATGTTTCTTAATGCCTGTGTTCTGTAATCCAGAAGTCCAGTAAATGATTTGGTGCTGTACGCTGTGAAGTAAGGCTGAGTTCCGAACAATACATATATAGTGATCATCGTACTTAAATGTAATTTGTGTAACACATTTTTGTTTTGAGTCTGCTTTTTTCCTCAGAGTTCCTGACCAGAGTGAAATTCAAATCTATTCTGTCAGAATTGTAGCTCTGTTTATGATGGGAACTTGTTTTCGGTATCAATGGAGCTGTTTGGAAACACTCTTTTGAGATTCCAGGACCTTGAACTTACAATCTGTACTCATTTCATAAGAAGGTAGTAAAAGAGTGGCAGCTTACTGGTTGTTTATCGAGAGGCTCTTTAACACTTTTCTGGCACAGTGTTCCTCTGCCTAGTGCTACTGAAACCCAAAGTGTCTTGCGTGTAGTATCATTGTGGAATGTGATAAAAAAACCTTTCTTTTGAGAAGTTGCTTGCACTCTCATCCTCAGCAATGCTGCTGAATATAAGAACAGTAACCTTGTTGTGGAATGCCTGTGAAAATTGAAGGCCATATCCCAAAGACGTTTCATACGATGCACTGACATACTGGTTGTGTTCTAAAGCTGGGTTCCAAAGTGTGATTAACCAATAAGTTAGATCATTCTGAAGAATAATACTTCAGGCAAAACCTTTGAATTGAGCAACCTTTATTCTGCAGGCTTCTTTTTTGGCATGGTGCTCCAAATGTGTTCTATATGCCAAGTGCTAGATGCTGACTTGAATTGTTGGCAGTATTGTTTTAAGAGGAGACTTGAAAACTGCCCTTAGTTCAATGAGCTTCCACTCTTCCAACATCTACAAAGTATGAAAGCAATGAGGGAAAACTGACAGTTTACATGTTTGAAATTCGTACCATGTGGAATCAGGCTGTAATGGTTTGGAAAGAAGCGTGCATATAGAAGAGACCTCAAACCGTTGAGATAATCAATATGGTTTCAATGCAATGGTACATTTGATGTCACGAAAAGAGAACGTGAAAAGTGTCCATTAGAGACAGATGTAGCCATTGGAACAGAAACACATTTCTGAATGTCTGTATTCTGGAATCCAGAGGTCTAGTAAATGATTTGGTCCTAACATTGCTGTACGCTGTGAACAATACTTAGGAATTGATTATCGTATTTACTCGTATTCATGTAATACATTTTTTATTTGAGCACGCTCTTTTCCTTAGTGTTCTTGACGGGCGTTCGATTCAAACTCATTCTGTCATGTTTCTAGCTCTGTTTATGATATGACTTGTTTTTGGTTACAAAGGAGCTCATTAAAAACACTCTTTAGATATTCCAGGTCCTTGAACTTACAATGTGTTCTCATTTCATAAGAAGTTAGTAACAGTGTGGCAGCTTGCTGGTTGTTTACAGTGAGGCTCTTTAACACTTATCTGGCACCGTGTTCCTTTGCTAAGGGTACTGAAAGCCACAGTATCTTGCATGTAGTATCATTGCCAAATGCAATGAGAAATCTTTCTGTTGAGGAGTTGCTTGAAACCTGGATCCTCAACAGTGCCATTCCATTAATGTACAGTAAATGTTTTGTGGAATGCATATGGGAATTGAAGGCCATATGTCAAAGATGTTTCAGATGAGCCACTGACATACTGTTTGAGATGTAAAGCTGGTTTCCAAAGTGTGCTTAATCATGAATTTATATCACTCTGACCAATAATTCTTGAGGCAAAGGCTTTGAGTTGAGTAATCTCTATTCTGCAGGCTTCTGTTTTGATGCGGTTCTCTTAACACATCTTGTATGCCAAGCGCTAAGATGGCGACTTGAATTGCTTGCAGTATTGTTTTGAGAGGCAACTTGAAAAATCTCGTTAGTGAAGCGGCCTTCGACTCTTCCAACCTCTACAGAGTGTGAAAGCAATTAGGGAAACTGGCAGTGGCACGTTGGAAATTCAGTCCAAGCAAGATAAAGCAAAAAGGTTTGGAAGAGAATTTCTATACTAAAGACATCTAAACTCTTATAAGAAGAATGGTACAGTGTTTCAATATGATGTACACTTTCTGTCATGAATACTGTAGTTGCAGAGTATGTTTAACAAAGATATTCTCTCATAGTATTTCATGAAACACATGTTCCTATGTGCGTGGTGTGTATCTTTAATTTCCAAAATGTTTTGTGCTAATGTACTCTGTGAAGCTCAAACCTGCCCTCAAACATTAGTTAGAGAATGAATATCTCACTTACCTCTCATGCATGTTATACTTTTTTTTTTTTAATCACACCTTATTTCCCCGGTGTTGCTTGGAATAGAAATCCATTACATTGTGTCATGACTTTTTGTCAGTACTATTCATAGAGACTAGTTATCCACACTCTTCAGATCGGTGGACTTCACCTTCAAAACTCATATTCTTTGAACAAGTAAGTAATAAAAGTTTGAGAACCTTCTTTCATTTCTTAAGTGAGTTATTTAAACCCATGTTAGGCATAGTGTTCATTGGTGAATGAAACAGAAACACAATTGTCTTTTGTGTAGTATCATATTTAAACATGGTTAGGAATATTTATATTTATAAGAATTGGCTGGCCAGTTGTGTCATAAACATTGCAATTCCATCAATGAAAAGTCAATGTGTTTTAGAATGCATGTGAATATTGCACACCGTATCCCAAAGATGTTTTAGATGAACCACTGACACACTGGGTGAGCACCAAATCTGTGTTTTAATGACTGCTTAATCAGAAAATGAAGATCACTCTGATCAATAATCAGGAATCAAAGCCATTGTCTTGAGCACAATATCTTCAGCTGGCATGGTGCTCAAAACACATCCTGTTATGTCAATGGCTATGTTTGTGACATGAACTGTTTTCAGTCACGTTCTCAGAGTCTACCCTCAAACTCTGTTTAGGTCAGTGGCCTTTTACTCTTCCAATTCCTACAAGTGTGTAAAGTGCTTAGTGCAAACTAAAGTTTCATGTTTTAAATTTGTACCAAGTAGGATAATACAGAGTGTATATGTTGAAGAGATCTAAAGCCATTGATGACATGTGAGGGGCACTGTGTTTAAGATGATTAATGTGTCATTTGTATGTCATGAAAAGAATTCTTGCAAGCTTTGTATCTCATAGGCTTTCTTCAGGAAATGGAAATGAAAAACATTCCCTAAAGCATGACTTTGTGACCCAAATGTCTAACCAATGTGTTTCTTGAAATTAACTCCCTATCAATGAATACTCAACAAATTTGCTATGCCTGCAGTCTCTTACTAGCTGGTCTAAAAATATTTCAAATAGTTACTAGCACACTGTGATATTACCTAAATAAGGTGCATTCTGAACAGGATGACTCTGAGTATGACCATTCCTCTCATCTGTAAAGTATGTAGCAAAGTTTGATTGAGTATACTATATTTGTGATGGTTTTCTTCTGAATGGAAATTAAACACATTTTCTACTGCAGGTTACAAGACTGTTCATGAGTCTTGCCATTAGTACTTTTCCAAAAAGCATTCAAATAACTCTTACAAACTATAGTATTTTATTCACAAACTCTAGGATTAGTGAAAAACATTTCAAAAGAGAGTGGACCTTCCTTTAAATTTACTGGATCCTTGAAAATGGTGTTTATCAGAGTGTTGTTTTGGTAAAGGGAACTGAAACTCATTCAGCCATGTGTGTATATGTACAACATGCTCACTTTAATCTTAATTTTCATTAAACCCTAACCTCAAAGCTAGTTCTAATCCTAACCATACTCTCAATCAAAAGCTAACACTAATCTTGTTATTTTAAATTTAGCTCTATTTTTTACCAAGCCTCACACTAACTTGAGAGCTAGTCTTATGTCAAACACAAACACTATCCTGAAAGCTAACTTGAATCCTAATAGTAAATGTAAACTCAACCCTAAACATAAACCTAATTTTTAAAACTAAATCTAGATCTAAACCTGACTCAAAACTAATCCTAATTCTAACCTGAATTCTACATCTATCTTGAACTCTAAGCCTCACTTTGACTAAAATCCTAAACCGAAATCTAATTCTCATCTTAAAGATAACCCTTACCCCAAATCTAAAAGGATGTTAACCAGAGCCCTTAGGAAAATGCAAACCTTAAGCTCAAATCTAAATATAACCCCACCCTTAGCCATAATTTTAAATTTGACCCTAATCCTAACCTCAAATCAATCTAAAATCTAACCCCAACACTAACTCATACTTAATCCTAGCCATAACACTAGACTTAAACCTAAACTTCAATTCATTGTACACTTCAACCACACAGCTACATCTACCTTGTACCTATAACACTACCTATAACACTAGCCCTAACCATAACCGTAAGTTAAAATCTAAACTTAACATTAACCTTACTGCTAACCCTAACCACAGTGGCAACCCAAAACCTAAACTTTGATCTAACTCTACCTCTAACCATCCCTTTAACCATATCACAAACTCAACCCTAACCCTAAGGCCAACACTATCCTAACCCAATTCCATAGTATACGTCAGAAGTAACCCCAACACTAACCCTAGACTTGCCCTTACTCCAACCCCAAGGCCCTCCCTAATTTAAACCCAAACCCTGCCTTCAAAGTTCACCCTAACACTAGCCCTAGCCATAATATAAATCATTAACAGAAGTCTACCTTTTCCCGCACTCTAACTATAAACCTGCCTCATAAGCCGAACTGAGCCCTCATCCTAATCTTAAACCTCACCATATACTTAGCTCTGACTCTAATCCAAATTCTCATTAAAACCCTAACCTTAACATCTAACTTGTCTTTAACCCTAACCCTAATTTTAACCATAATCATAAATTCATTCTAATCTTAACCTACCCCCAAAACTAATTCTAAACTTACCTCGAAACCTATTCCTAACCCAAAACCTCACCCTGTCTTACACACTAACCAGTGTTATAATTTTACACTAACTCTGATCTCTAAGCTTACTTCAACCTTAACCTCAATACTAAGCTTTACATTAACCTTGGCCCACACTCTAACCCTAAACTTAACAGTAACTCTAGTCCTTCACTAATCCTAACCTTAATTTATAGTAAATCTGAAAATCAAAACTATTTCTATAGTTAATCCTAAACTTAACTCTAACACTACACCTAATCCTAACATTAATCTTAAATCTAACCCTAATGTAGCTCTTACCTTAACCTTAAAGAAACCCTACCCTATATTCAACCCAAACCCTCACCTGACAGGTAACTCTAACCCTGAAACCAACCCTAAGCCTGATTATAGACTCAAATCAGGTCCTACATTGACTATAAGATAACCCTATCTCAAATCCGATTCCTAACTGAAAACCTGATCTAATCCTAACCTAAAACCTCAACCTAAACCTACTACTTTCTTTACCCCAACCCCAAATCTAATTTAAACCCAAATGCTAACTTCAAAGCTAACTTGAATTCAAACTCTAAGTCTAAACCTATCTCAAATCCTAGCATTAACCTTAACCTTAACCTAACCTAAACTCTAGTCTTGACAGTAATTCTTGATCTCATTTAAATTAAACCTGAAGCTCAAAACAATGTATAAACCTCTTATAAACCTAATCCAAACTCTATACATAATCCTGAAATTAACTTTAAGCCCAACACTAAATATAGCTTTTTTCTTAATTCTAGGGAAACTCTATGTCTGCACCAAGCTGATCCATCGTGCCAGCTACGCCAAATGTCAGTGGTATTGCTGATTGAGAAGGGAAGGTTCAATGGTAAGACACTCATTTGGAAGAATGCACAAGAAGCGGACATGAGGATGAGATGTCAGGCACCAACTTTATTGCGAGGAACCCATTTCTGTTGGGAAGTGTAATCTATTGAGAGGATAGGGGCCAGAACTGCATGCACTTCTGAACAGGATGACTTTCTCCCCTTTCTTGTGCTCCCATTCTGCTCTCCAGGGGGGCCAATGGCTCCTCACATAGCAGAGTACAAAATGGCCTTCAGTCACGCATACTTTATACCATAAGCTGAAATATGTTTATATATTTCCTAAATCTGGGGTACTATTATTTTTAGCCATAGGCCTGGATCACAGCCAGACCTTGGACCAGCAAGACCTTGGTCCAGTCAGGCCTTGGATCAGCCAGGCCTTGGATAACAGCCAGATCTTGGATCATAGCCATACCGCGTGCCAGCCAGGCCTAGCGCCCACACCCTAATCTTATTTTAAACCCAAACTCTAACAAAAATCCCAATTCTAAAGTTACTCAAAACACTACCCTACCCTAAGCTGTATCCCTCTTCTAGCTCTTGCTTGAATGCTAAACCTAACCAAACTCTAATTTAAACCCAAAACATACTCATAGCTACTCTGAACTCTAATTTTAATCCAAACTAATCATATAGTCATAGTGTAACCTAAGCTTAATCATAACTTTAAACATAATCCTAACCTTGGCCCTTACCTTACCCTAATTTAGACCCAACTTCTACCTCAAAGCTAACTCTAAACATCACTTTCACGTTAACCTTAATGCTAAACTCAAACTTAATCCTAATTTGAAGCCTAAAATTAACTTTAATCCTAACCCTAATCCTAATCATAACTTGATTCCTACCCCTAAACCTCATGGTAACCCAAATCACTCCTAAGGATAGCTCTTACTCCAATGCTGACCCTATCCCAATTTTAAATTAAACTCCTACCTCAAAGTTAAATCTGCCCTCACATTAACCCTAAACCTAACAGGAATTCCAACCCTAACACCAACTCTAACATAATCTAACCCTAAGTTAAACTCTCATTTAAACTCAAACTTTAAATCTAAAGCTAAATCTAACCATAACCCTACACAGAAACTCAAATGTAAACCTAAGCCTAAATCTATAACTAACCTGAACCCAAAACCTAACTTTAACTCAAACCCTAACCAAAGCCTTACCCCAACCTTAATTAAAGCCTAAACCTTGGCCCTCAAAGCTAATGCTAGCCTTAAATCTAATCAGAAACTCAACTGTGACCCAACCCTAAAACTAATCATGAACCTAGCCCTTACCTCAAGATTTGCCTTGGCTAAACTGCGATATTTTCTAAATAATAAAAATCTTTCGATTTTAAATGGTACACTCAAGTATCTTCCTATAAAATTTTGGCAAAAAGAACTTTGAATTTAATCTGAAAGTAAAAAAATGGGTGTCCAAGAATCCACATAAAACAACAACAACAACAACAACAACAACAAACAGCCTTAAAACAGGTCCAGGGAAAGAGAGACTTCAGAGGAAGCTCTGGGAGGGCAGGGGCTACTTGACATGCACTCAGTCACACTTAAAAGCTTGAGTGCCATAGATGAGTTGCCCAATCAAAGCTCCCATAAGGGAGGTTTAGGTCTCAATAAAACACAGCTCTTATTCATACTGTTGATGCAGACTAGGCAATACTGTCACTTCCCAAAGTGCTCTACTGTGTTCTCCCATTACCCTGGAGACTCATTTTTCCCCCCAACACTTCAGTGACTTTGTCTTCTACTCTAAGCCCACAACTCCATTCCCCTACACATAGCAGCTCATATCTTGGCTTTTCTGAGCTCAAGATTGCAGGCCTTCATGGGTCAGGGCAGATTCCTCAAGAGGACAAGAGCTTCCCCACCTCAGTAGAATGAAGCCCTGCCCAGCCACTGGGGCAGACAAAGGCCCAGAATACCTGAGGAAAAATGTTGATCCAGGACCCTGATCCTGAGGAAAGGCCTTGCTTGTGGCTTCTCTCAGATGTTCACTAAATAGTCAGTGTCAAACCTTTCATTTTCTATAGGGTTCGCTCGTACTTCCTTTTGCTTACTTTGTTGCCTAATGTAATAATCAATGTCTTGTGATTGTAAGAAATTGAGAGTTTGAGGTGACATGCATTCGATGTGGATGGCTTTAGGACTCAGGATATGTCAAGAGTGGACAGGATGTTTAGCGAGCACTCATCACCATACAACTGACCCCCATTGCCTTGTTTACCCTGCCACCCCCCAATACACATTGATAAAGAATCGGCACCAAGGTCCACTCATGTGGGTTTTCTTCCTAAACTACACAGCATTCAGTACCGTTTTGGTTGGATTCCAAATGGTTTCTGGGGAGAAATCCCAAGAGAATTTCAGACACAGGCAAAAACATCTACAGGGCAGAAATTAACAACCAAAGTATGTGACCAACTCTTTTCCTGTGGCTACCTATTTTAGGCTAAGACCAAGGAAACAGATTACACCTCAGACTCTCTGAGATTGTTCACTTTCTACAAAGTTAAACTCATTGTAATCTATTGAGTTATAGAGAAAGAATTCTCGACATTTATTTCACTTCAATCTCTCTTCATCCCCAAACCAGAAAGTGTCACCTTTTAACTTTTTCTGGCTTTAAAGGGACAAGTGGACTTATCAAGAATACCAGAACATGTCCTTTTTTAGCATATCTTGTTTCCAAGTCAGAGGATGAATGCCTTGAAGCCTTCTCGTGAAAGAGTGATGCACACATCATGACAGTTACACTAAATGGACTCTCAGATGAGTCACCTATTCTTTGGTAGCCACCTCTGTAAATGGATAGTAATGGCTTCCTTTTTCTGGTTCTAGGAATTAGCCTTCGTTTGTTGAGATTCTCTATAACTAGGTCTCCCTAGTATTCACCCATGGGAGGGAAATTATAAGGCCCCTGTCCTTTTTGATCTGACATAGTTCACTTATCTTGGCAGGGCGAGGGACTAGATGAAAGTGACCTCATAAAGGCTATTACAACAACCCTTCTGCCCCCCATGGCAGGCCAGTAGGGATGAAGAAATCAACTCCCAGAGAAGTCCCAGGACAAGAGCTGGCCAGGTCCTGGCCACTTTGCAAATAACCAGGCTTGAAAGTTGTCAGTATTGGAAAGGTCTGGAAATTATGGCCCTGCCCCTTCCTGGAGAATCAGCACCTGGCCAGGGACCAGGATGCCCATGATGCAGCTGGCCATGTGGGCTTCCAGTCTCACCACTGCCCTGACTGTCCAGTTCTCCTGCATTCCTGCTTCAGGTCTGAGACCTATTGGCTGACCAAGCACAGACCAAAGACCATCTTTTCAGCCCATCCCCTTCCCCTGGAAGCTTTCCCTCTCTCAGGCTCAGTCCTCAGATTCCTTGTGACAAACTAGATCTTATCCACAGAGAGAAGCTCTTGGAGGGAAGGGGTGGCTTGAGGGTAGGGATGGCTTGACATGGATTCAGCCCTTCTTGACTTCTTGAGTGGTACAAGTGACTTGTCCAATCAAAGCTCCTTTGAGGGAGGCCTAGGTCTCAATCAAATACAGCTGTTGCCCATGCTCTTGATGCTAGCCAGGCAGTGGGATCTTCCCTCCTCCCAGGACCCTGCTGTGTCCTCCCATCATCCTGGAGCTCCATTTTCCCCCTGATTCCCCCAATGCTTTGCCTTCTACTCTAAGCCCTCACCTCTACTTCCCTATTTCTTCAAACTCCTGACGACCCCAAGCAGCCCATTGGGCCCTCCTCCTTCAGGGTTTCTTTAACCCTTGCAATGGGTTCTCCCTCCCTCTCTTCAATCGCTTTGCCACCTTCTTCACCTCTCAACTGGCACCTATTCTGCACAGCCCACTCAATTTAACCCCTTGCAGCCCATTCTTCTCCTTCCTCATTTTCACCCAGGGTACTCAGCTCCATAGCAGGATTCGTGGCTCAAACCAAGCACACCTGCATTTGAGACTTTGGCTGATGTCAAGACAACTGCTCAGCCAGGCTGGGGCAACCGGAACCTGGATTCATGGAGTATGTAGTTCGGTGATTATCCCCTGAAATGTGGCTGGTGGCTCAGGAAGTACAGACCTTGTGTCCCTCCCTAGACCAGCTGCCAGGCATACTTGCTTTCTTCCTAAAGCAGGGACAGCCAGGGACTGAGAAGACTAAGCAAGGTTCACGCCTGCAGGGTGCCGATGGCCAATACATAGTGACATAAAAGCCTGCCTGAAATGCTTCACTTAGGGGTATCTTGGTGTCCATGTTAGATGAGGACAGATATGGCCCCTCAAAAGAGCCTTGATTGGGCAATCCAACTGTGACAATCAAGAGACATGGAGGGGCTGAATCTGCACCAACTCACCCCTATCCTCCCAGATCTCCCTTCTGGACCTTCCACATGTCCTAGGGCTGGCTGGTTTCAGTTGGCAAAAGAGGCAAGCGAGGATAGAGCCAGTGAGACTGACATATTTAAGGGAGAAGACAACAGATTGAAAGAATAGCTGGCGGTTACTTCTTGGTCAACCAGCAGACACAGAGCTTAAGCAGGAATATTGGTAACACAGACAGTGAAGGCAGAGTGGACACTGGACTCAACAAGGCCAGCTACCCCCACAGGCCCCACAGGGTCTGGAATGGGCTGATTCTACAAGATAGGACAGGACAATGAAACTTGGTCTCCCAAATCTTGAACATTTCCAAACTTGGCCGCTAGGAAGATGGACAGAACAAGGCCAGCTATTGTCCTGGGCATTCTGTGAGACTTCCTTTCTTCACCACTGACGGCATTGGTCATGGAAGGGTCATGAGAACAGCATGGACTGGGATGTGGGACTAGAGCTCCATTCAAGAGCCAAAGTGGGATTTGTGTGTCCTGTACTTGGAAAGACTTTTCAGGACTCCTGTGTCCAGCTGGAACTCCATCCCTAGCAGACTCCTCCTGCAGACCCCACTCAATTGTCACACCACCTCCTCCCCAGCCCCAGCCCAGGCCAGAACAGATAGCCAGGGCATTCATGTGCCACTGGCCACAAAGCTCCTGGAGACATCATGAGAAATCTGGCTCAAGAAGCCTGCTCTGTACTCTGCCAAAGGGTTGGTTATTATCTGCTGTGCTTCTGGGAGCCTAGCCTCACCTGCCATGCGTTGACCTCTTTTACTGCATAAGTTTTGGCCACATCTGCATTCTGTCAATTTGCCTGAAGGCCACTAGCTGTCCCCCTCCTGCCCACTGGTTGGTGCAGCCACGAGCCTTTAGTTTGCAAAGGGGCAGTCATCAGACAGAACCTGGCAATTGGGGCTGCATTCAGCTGGGAACTCCAGCCTCTGCCACTTGCTAACTGGAAACCTCACCTTTACTCTTCCATCACATTGGCCCTCTCAACCAGTCCCCCACCTTGCCAAGGTAAGGGAAACACATCAGACCACAAGGGACAGGGACCTTATGATTTCACCCCCATGTGCTCTGGGAATAGAGAGCAAAACTCCCAGAAGCAAAATGAGCAATATAAAATTCAGAGGCTCAGACAACACACTGCTGGAGACCAGGGCATAAGGGAAGTAGGAGCGGGGCAGCATGTGGAAAGGGCGTCAGCTCTAGGGTGGCAGTTAAAACCCAAGCAGCAGGTGCTAAGTGTCCCGTGGAGTATTCAGGTGTCAGATTAGGAAGGGGCACATCTGAAATTTTTCTGAGGTCATTCAGTAATGTATCCCTGGCAGGTTGTACTTGGTCAAAATACACACAGTAGATGGGTTGGGTCTGTCCAACCTGAGTTGAGTGATCCAGTTTCTACAGATTTCTAGACTAACTGGAACTTTTTTGGCTGGGATTCTATTGAATCAATTCACAGAGATGGCCAGCAAAGAATATATGAGTCATTCCAGAATCACCCATGAAACGACTGGCAGGTCAGGTACACCACTGGTTCATGAGAACGTGTCCAACACATTAATCCTCTGAATGGAAAATGAGATGCACTCATAAAAGACATATTTCACTCTGTCTGATAAGTCAGCTTCTTGACAGCCAGAAGACTGACATTGTGACCCACTCTGGATCGGCTAGAAAGAAATGTGGAGATGGCAAGAAGGCTGTGAAACAGGATTCATTCTCCATTGCTCAATCTTGTTCAAGGAGTCACACTTGGTAGAAAAAAGAAGGGACTTGTCGACTACAAATAGGATTGTGGTGCACACTGTTTCCTTGGCCTCAGGCAAAAATGAAGCTCTGTGGGTCGCAGGCACACTCCAACTTTTGGATAGTAGTTTCTGCCTTGTTGAGGTGTTCACCTCTGTCTGAAACTCTATTGGGATTTTTCCCTGGAAACACTCTGGAACCTATACGGAACCAGGATTCTGATGCCCAACACCATGCCAAATGGATCACTCTGCAAGGTCTTTTCACACATTAGCAGAGGAAGGATTGGGAGGATGGTAAAAGGGGCCTAAGGGGATACATTGTATGGCGATGGGGGCCACAGAGACTTCCTGCCCACTGCTTCCCTGTCTCTAATCCTAAGCCAAACCACCTGGAATGGATGTCATCTTAGATACTGATTCTCCCACAAGCACCAGACATTCATGAATCTATTAAGCAGGGAGGTGAAAAATGAAGCGTGCGTTAACCATGGAGCAAACAGGAGGTTCTTGACTCACTCTTAAGAGAATCATCTGACAGAAGCCACAGCCAGTCTCCCTCCTTAGCCATCAGGGCTCTGAAGCAAGCTTTAAGTGGACGGGGACTCCATGGGCCCCAGAGGCCAAGCAGAACTCTCCCTCCTCTGAAGGACTAGAATTTCTAGTCCTGAGGTGGATTCAGTCCTATCCTATGCAGGCCAGCAGGTAGGATATCCAACAAGCCAGATGTGGCAGGCTGGACAACCCCCACTGGCCTTGGGGATGCAGTGCATGAAGCTCCAACTTCATGACTTGGGGCTGGGGTGGAGAGAGTAATCCTTTTGGGCAGATTCCTTTGATTCAATTGCTTTTACATGTTTTTGTTGTTGTTGTTTGTTTGTTTGTTTTGCCTCTTAATTATTTTTTGCCTCTTAATTAAAAAAAATATATTATTATTATTTTTAGTGACGTTGGTTAATGAAATCCAGTAAGTTTCAGGTATACAATTTAACAGTAAAGGATATATATGTTGCATTGTGTGTTCCCCTCCCATAGTTAGATTTCTTTCTGTCACCACATATTTGATCTCTTTTACCACATTTACCTCATTCCTCCTCTTTCACTCCATCCTCTGGTAACCACTCATCTATTGTCCATGTCCATGAGTCTCTGTTTCTTTGTCCCATTCATTAGTTGCTTTTAGGTTTATATCTCACATAAAGTGATATCATGTGGTTTTCAACATTTTCTGTCTGGCTTATTTCATTTAGCGTGATTATCTTGAGGTCAATACATGTTGTTGCAAATGGCAGCATTTCGTCTCTTCTTATGCCTGAGTAATATTCCATTGTATATATATACCACAGCTTCTTTATCCAATCATCTATCGTAGGACATTTTGGTTGCTTCCTTGTCCTGGCCACCGTGAATAATGCTGCTATGAACATCGGTGTCCAAATATCTTTTTGGATATGGATTTTCAAACCTTTGGTGTAAATACCCAGTTGAGGGATTGCTGGATTATATGATAGATCAATTCTAAGAGTTTGAAGAACCTCCAAACTGTTTTCCACAGTGGCTGTACCAATTTGCAGTCCCAGCAGCAGTGTATTAGGGTTCCTTTTTTTTCTGCATCCTCTCCAACATTTGTTATTATTTGTCCTGTTGATAACAGCTATTTTAACAGATGTGAGATGGTATCTCATTGTGGTTTTGATTTGTATCTCTCTAATAGCTAGCGATGTTGAGCATCTTTCTATATGTTTGTTGACCATTTGTATGTTTTCTTGGGAGAAGTATCTTTTCAGGTCCTCTGCCCATTTTTTGATTGGATTGTTTGTTTGTTTGTTTGTTGATTGTTATTGAGTTGTATGAGTTCTTTATATATTTTAAATATTAGGCCCTTATCAGTGGCATTGCTTGCAAATATCTTCTCCCATTCGGATGTCTCTACCTTGTTGATGAGTTCCTTTGCTGTGCAGAAGCTTTATAGTTTGATGTAGTCCCATTCATTTATTTTGCTTTTATTCCCCTTGCCTTTGAGGTCAAATTCATAAAATCCTCTTTAAGTCCAAGGTCCATGAGTTTAGTTTCTATGTTTTCTTCTATGCATTTTATTGTTTCAGGTCATGTATTCAGGTCTTTAATACATTTTGAATAAATTTTGGTGTGTGGTGGTAGAAAACAGTCTAGTTTCATTCTTTTGCAAGTGGCTTTCCAGATTTCACAGCACCATTTATAGAAAAGGCTTTTCTTTCTCCACTCTATGTTTTGGCTTTTTTTCATTGAAAATTATTTGCCCATATAAACATAGGTTTACTTCTGGACTCTAGATTCTGTTCCACTGGTCTGTGTGTCTCTTTTTCTGCCAATACCATGCCGTTTTGATTATTATCACTTTGTAGTATAATTTGAAGTCAGGCAGAGTGATGCTTCCAGCCTCATTGTTTTTTTCTCAGGATGGCTTTAACAATTCGGAATCTTCTGTGCTTCCATACAAATCTGATGATTTTTTGTTCTATTTCTTTAAAAATGCCAATGGGATTTGATGAGTATTGCATTAAATCTATATAATGCTTTAGATATTATGGTCATTTTAACTATGTTGATTCTTTCAATTCAAGAACATGGAATATTTCCATTTCTTTGTATCTTCTTTGATTTCTTTTAATGGGGTCTTACAGTTTTCATTATATAGCTCCTTCCCATGTTTCATTAGATTTATTCCCAGGTATTTTATTCTTTTTGTTGCAATTGCAAAAGAAATTATTTTTTTCACTTCTTTGTCTGACACTTCATTATTAGTGTATAGGAACACTGTGGATTTTTTAACATTGATTTTGTATCCAGAAACTTTACTGTATTTGAGTTTTTGTTTCTAGTAGTATGCTTGTGGAGTCTTTAGGGTTTTCTATATAGGGAATCATGTCATCCACAAATAGTGACAGTTTGACTTCTTTGTTTTCTATGTGGATGCCTTTTATATCTTTCTTTTGCCTGATTACACTCGCTAGGACCTCCAGTGTTATATTGAATAACAGTGGCAATAGTGGACAGACTTGCCTTGTTCCTGATCTTAGAGGAAAGATTTTTAGTTTTCCACCATTAAGTTCAATGTTGGCTGAGGATTTGTCATATATGACTTTTATTATGTTTAGGTTCTTTCCTTCTATACTTATTTTGTTAAGCGTTTTGATCATAAATGGATGCTGTATCTTGTCACAGGTTTTTTCTGCATCTATTGATATGATCATATGATTCTTATTTTTTTAATTTTTCTTATGTGGTGTTTTTCATTAATTAATTTGAGTATTTTGAATCATCCTTGTGCCTCTAGGATGTCCATTTTACCGTGGCATATAATCTTTTTAATATATTGCTGTATTAATTCGCTAGTATCTTATTTAGGATTTTTGCATCTGTGTTTATGAGAGATATTGGTCTGAAGTTTTCTTTTTTTGTGTGTTATCTTTACCAGGTTTTGGTAGCACAGTAATATGGGTCCCATAAAATGTGTTAGGAAGTATTGACTCCTCTTTGTTTTTTTTTTTGGAAGAGTTAGAGGAGAACACTTATTAAATCTTCTTTGAATGTTTGGTAGAATTCACTGGTTAAGCTATCTGGTCCTGGACTTTTACTTTTTGGTAGATTTTTGATGATTGTTTCAATTTCCATACTGCTGATTGGTCTATTTAGATTTTCCATTTCTTCTTGATTCAGTCTAGGAAGGTTTTATCTTTCTAAGTACTTGCTCATTTCTTCTAGGTTATTTGATTTGGTGTTATATACTTTCTGACATTATTCTTGTATGATCTTTTGTGTTTCTATGGAGTCTGTTGTAATTTCTCCTCTTTCATCCCTGATTTTGTTTATATGTGTCCTTTCTCTTTTTTCTTTAGTGAGTCTAGCCAGGAGATTGTCAATTTGATTAGCCTTCTCAAAGAACCAGCTTTTTGATGCATTTATATTTCTATTTTTTTAAATTTTGTTTTATTTTGTTTTCAATTTCATTTATTTATGCTCTAATTTTGATTATTTCTTTCCTTCTGCCAACTTTAGGCTTCATTTATTCTTTCTTTTCTAGTTTTGTAAGGTGAAGTGTTAGGTTGTTTATCTGGATTCATTCTTGTTTTTGGAGATAGGCCTGTAATGATATGAACTTTCTTCTTATGGCTGCTTTTGCTGTTTCCCAAAAGTTTTGATATATTGTACTATCATTATCATTTGCTTCTATATATCTCTTGATCTATCTTTTTACTTCTTCTCTGACCCAGTCATTCTTCAGGAGCATGTTGCTTAATATTTGTGATTTTTCCTGCTTTCTTTCTACAGTTGATCTCTAGTTTCAAGGCATTATTATCAGAGAATATGGTTGTTATGGTTTCAACCCTCTTATATTTGTTGAGTCTATCTCTGTGTCCCAGTATATGGTCAATCCTTGAGAATGTTCCCTGTGCCCTAGAGAAGAATGTATAAGCAGCTGTTTTGGATTGAAAGACTCTGTAAATGTCAATTATGTCCAGTTGGTCTAATGTGTCATTTAAGGATGTTATTTCCTTATTGATTTTCTGTTTTGATGATCTGTCCATATCCGACAGCGGGGTACTTAAGTCCCCTACTATGATAGTATTTTGGTATGTTTCTCCTTTTAGTTCTGTTAGTAATTGCTTTATATATTTTGGGGCTCCCTGATTGGGAGCATAGATATTAATAAGTGTTATGTCTTCTTGGTGTATGATTCCCTTAATCATTATGAAAAGTCCTTCAGTGTCTTTCTTTACCTTTTTTATTTCAAAGTCTATTTCATCCTATATTAATACTGCTATTTCAGCTTTTTTTCTGAATGCCATTTGCTTGAAATATTATTTTTCACCCTTTCACATTGAGTCTATATTTGTCTTTGGAGTTGAGATGTGTCTACTGGAGGTAGCATATGGTTGGGTTTTGTTTTTTGATCCAATCTACAACTCTGTGCCTTTCTATTGGCCAGTGAAGTCCATTTACATTTAGGGTGATCATTGAAATACCAGGTTTTCCTATCACCATTTTATCTTTTGCTTTCTGGTAGCTCAGTGTTTCCATTACTTCCTTGTCCTTGTGTGTCTGTTTTTTGGTGGAAGAGGATGTGAGTTTCACTTCTGATCCTTCCTGTTTTATGTTATATACTTCAGTTCTGAATCTTTGGTGTGTGGTTACCATTACGAATATGCAGAGGATAGCTGTATACACATAGAGTCCATTTTCTTCTGCGTGTGCCTTATCTTCATTCCCCTTTGCAAATTTGGATCTTTAAATTCTCCCCTTTTCGGTTATTGTTGTCTCTATTTGTCCCTATGTATGCTAAATATTCATTATTATCTGACTATGGAATATCTCTTCTTATTGTTTAAGCTTATAATGCCCTATTCTTAGTAAGGGTTGCACTCCTCTGATTCTATCTGGCTGATAGTCACCTTACTCCTAGTTATGTATTTTTTTTTTTTTGGTCATTTTTGTTTTAGGTGAGCTGACCCCTTTTAGTATTTCCTGTAATGCAGTCTTCATAGTGGAGAATTCTCTCAATTTTTGTATGTCTGGATGGGTCTTTATTTCTCCTTCATATCTAAAGGAGAGCTTAGCTGGATTATTATATGCTGATAGTTCCTTACATTTAATAGTTTGCGTATTTGATTCCACTCTTTTCTGCCTTGTAAGGTTTGTGTTGAGAAGTCTGATGATAATCTAATGGGTTTTCCTTTATAGGTTACCATCTCCTTTTCTCTGGCTGCACTGAGAATTCTTTCTTTGTCATTGATTATTAATAAATTTAATACAATGTGTCTTGGTGAAGGCCTTTTTGGGTTGAGATAATTTGGTGTTCTGTTGACTTCTTGAATTCCAAGCTCCAGCTCATTCCTTAGATTTGGGAAATTCTTGTCAACTATATATTTGTCTGAAAATGCTTTCTAATCTCTGCTCCTTTTCCTTCCCTTTGAGAATTCCCATTATTCTTATATTTTCTCTCTTGATGGTATCAGCTAGTTCTTGTATTTCTCTTTCATTATTTTTCATTCTTCAGTTTCTCTCTTCTTTCTTTTGATTTATTTCTAAATTTCTGAATTCAATATCAATGATCCTTTCCCCCATTTGGTTGACTCTATTTCTCAAGCTTGATACTTCATTTTCATCTTTCATTGTGTTATTCATCTCCAGTAGTTCTATTTGGTTATTTCTGAGGGTTTCAGTCTTCTTGCTAAAGAAATAATTCTGCTCATCTTGTTGTTTTTTCAGTTCCTGAAATTGTTGATATGATTCATTTTGGATCTCATTGAGGTTTTTCAGAAGTACTATCCTGAATTCTCTATCATTTAAGTAGCTTATTTCTATGTCTTTATGCTTATTTTCTGGATTTTTTTTTCTTTCTTTCTGAGCTGCCTTGTTATCTTAGCTGTTCATGGTGTTTAATGGACTATTTCTCCACCAAGGCATTAATGAAAGTGTATTCTGCCTTTTTTTTCCAGAAAGATTTATTATATAAAGGTCTCTCTTTAGTCTGTTACAAAGAAGTCATTTTTCTTTTGGTTTCCAGTAGGTGGCATCTAAGCCTCTTGGATTCCTGATTTATATAAAGCCTTAATAATATCTTTTTTTTATTCTTATAGATATTCAATCATGCTCACTACCCTCAGTCTCAATCCATGTCAGTGTCAGCAACAGTTTTGGTACTGTTTGCTCAGACTCCCCTGAGGCTCTGAGGTGTTTGGAATTGGAGGATATGGGGATTGGGCCCTCTGGGTTGGGGATGGGAGCTCTGGCTCAGTCTCACGTTTTGCAACTATGGGTGGTAATAATCAACTGTTGTTTCTCTGCCATTCCCACTTCTCTATTGTTCCCATTTCTCTGCTTTCTGCCATCATCCCTGGGCACTGCAGCTGGCCATGTGGAGCCCACAGCTCTCCCAGCCAGGGTTGTTCAGGGAACCTTCCATACCATTCCCTTCTGCCTCCTCCTGCAGGGAGCTTCGTCTGCATGAGGCAGCTTCTTTATTTCTCCTAGTCTATTGCCTTACTCCTGGGATTCCGACCTAAGGTAGCTATTATGTGCATTTCCACACTTAAATGTGCTGTGTGCAGTTTGGGTATTTTTTCCTTCACTTTTAGAAGTTCAGCTTAGTGTTTCAAGGGGTTAGTTCTAGGGATTTCAGTCACTCTGCCATGTTTCTGACATCACTCCTTGTTTTATTTTTTATTTATAAGCTGCATTTAGGCAAATATGGTCTCTTGGGTGATATTAATTTCAGATGCACTATGCACTGATGCCAGTGACACACTTTCCAAAGGGTTCACCACCCAGAGTCTAGTCAATATGCTTGAAAATTCACATGAGTTAAAATGGAACAGGGCGAGAAGGTGAGAACTGACAGTTGAAGGCAAATGGAATGATGGAGTCAGGGAAAAGAACAGGTCTTGAGGGTAACAGTTCAACACAGCAAAAGGCTGAGAGAAGGCAGAGTCGAAAGCTTGGCTGTCATCAACCACATACACAACAGCTGTGATTTATTGAGAGCTAGTCCCCCCTCCAAGGAACTTTAATTTGGCAAATCACCTGAGCCGGTCCAGGGGCCCAGAGAGGCTGAATTCATATCAAATGGATCCTGCCCAGCCAGAGCTCAACTCTAGGCTTTCACCTGCCATGGGCCTGGCCTCTTCGAGATGGCAGAAGAACCAACTGAAGATGGGGCCAGGGAGAAAGAAAAACCTGCAGAAGGGAAGATGTCAGCTTGAAAGCATGACTCCTGGTCTCTTGTTTGTCAGCCCAGAGACGTGGAGTGAAAGCATGAATGTTGGGGAAGTAGACAGTCAGGACAGGGAGGGAACTGGAACCCAAATGGCCAGCTACCCCTCAGGTCCTCTGGTGTCTGATCAGGTGCTGATTTTCTAGGTGGGGGCAGGGCAGTGACTCCCAGACATTGACAGGATGAAAGAAAGCACCTGGCCAGTTCTTGACCTGGGCCTTCTTTAAGACTTAGTTTCTTCATCCCTGCTGGCACTAAAGGCGGGGAGCCAGCAATAACAGCCATGATGGAGCCGTGAGCAGGGGATTTCATTCAACAGCCAAGGTTGTATTCGTGTGTCCTGAACTTCAAATGAGTGCTCAGTATATTTCTGCATATAGCTGAGACTCCATCAATAGCACAATGTGCTGAGGTCCCCCACTACTGAGTCTCTCTACCTCTTCCCCAGTCTCAGCCCAGTCCAGATGAGAAGGACAGGGTGTGCACTCTCCACTGGAACCAGTGTTTCTGGAGACTGCATGAGAGCCAAGGCTCAGGACTTCTGCTTTGCCTCCTGCCAAAGGGCTGGCCATTAGTCACTGGTCTACTGGGAGGCCAGCCTCACCTGTCTTGCATTGTACTCTTTCTCCATTCAAGTCGTGTCTGCATCTGCAATGTGTTTGCACGAATGCCACAAGCTGACTCCTTCGACCCAGTGGCTTGTGCAGCCACCAGTCCTTAGTCCAAAATGAGTAGTTTCTGAACAGCTCTGGAATTTATTTCGGGAATTTATTTTCTTGAAATTCCAGCCTCTGCCACTTACTGGCTGAACACCACATATTAACATGTTGTGACCCTTTTGACCAGTCCCCTAGCCCACCAAGGGAAGGGAAATATGTGACTGAAAGAAACGAGGCCTTTCTGGTTTCACTCCCATGTGGACCTGGAACAGAGGGCAAGATGTAAAGAAGCAAAACAAACAAAAATGAGTTCTGAAGCTCAGAACTCAGACCAGGGCTGACCAGAGACTTAGGGTGGTGGGAGGACAATGACACATGTAAAGAGGGTCAGCGCCAGGGTGATGGTCTCCTACCAGGCAACTGGTGCTGAACATGCAATGGAATAAATGGCAGTGGCTAATGACATAGCACACCTGATCTTTTCCTAAGCTTCTGAAGCCACGTATTTTGCCTAGCTTTCATTTGGTACAAATGACAGACCACACAGCAGGGTTTGGGGCACCAACCCTGAGTCAGGCTTTCTTGTGATGATAGAACTGTGGAAAGACTGGATCGCCACATGGATTTGACAGGGGAGTTTTCAGTCGAGTCACAGACATGGTAGCAAAGGACATTGGTGTAAGGCAAGACGAAGTTGGAAATGAGTGGCAAACCAGGTACACGACTGTTTCATGGGAACATGTCGAACATGTGAATCCCCTAATTTGAAAAGGAGATGACTAAAAAGGGAGGGGTTCAACTCCTAGAGAGAAGGTGGCTTCTCAAAGGCCAAAGGTGTTATAGCGTCATACGTTCTGGATCGGGTAGCCTGGAATGGAGACACAAAAAGAAAGTTGTGATGATGACTCAAGGCTCCTCTTCTCAATATTTGACCCAAAAATGAAGCTTTGTGGAAAAATGAACATTATCGTTGAGGACAAAGGGTACTGGGGAGGCCCCTGTCTCTCAGGATTTGGTTGAAAATGGCTTCCGGGTTCCAGGCAGTTCCCAACAGTTGGATGGATATTCCTGCCCTGTCAGAGTTTTTGTCTCTGTCTGAAACTCTGCTCTGATTCCTCCCTGAAACAATCCTGAATCCATAAGGAACAAGCCAGGATGCTCTGATTCTGGGAGGCAAATCCCTGTAAGTGGTTCAAGGGCAAATGCTAGGGAAAGATCAGATGAGAATGGGGGTGGGGAGGGTGAAAGGGGCCTAGGGGATCGTTTGTATAGCGATGGGTGACACAGAGTCTTCCTTCCCCCAGCGGACGCATTGGGAATGCTTAAATTTCAAGGCCGCTCATCTCGGACAACCGTGTTCCCACAATCACCTAAAATTCACCAAAATGTTATGAGGGAAAGGCTAGAATGAAGCCTGAGGTCATCTCAGGGCAAAGGAAAGCTTCTGTACTCACTGTGGAGAAAAGCATGTGAGACAAGCCACAGCCAGGCCCCCTCCTCAGCCATCAGGGCCATGGACCAAGCTTTGGCCACAGGCATATTAGGCCTCCTTGGGCCCCAAAGGCTACATGGGACTCCTTCCCATTGGTGACAGGAGGCTCTAAGTCTGATGTGGATTCTGCCCTTAACCTGGGTGGGGCAGCAAGCAGGAGAGGCTGTGCCCACACCCCTATCCCCCAGTGGCCATTGGCATGCAGCGCATGAACCTCCAATCCAAAGATCCTGGGCTGTGATGTGGGCAGCGGTCCATTCAGACAGATTTCTTTGATTCGAATTTTGGACTTTTTGAAATTTATGTCCTTAATTGAAATAATCCTTCACTGACAGAGTCCAAGTTTATACTGATTTCAGGTCCACATGATCTGATAGTTATGCACCTCTTAATGTGTTCCCCGCAAAGAGTCCAACCATCATCTGCCATCCAATAAACTCTCACAATTGAGCTGGAATGATTTCCCTCCCTTCTGACACCCTTCCTTCTGTCCAGGCCAAGTCCAATGTTTACAGGTCTCTCTGGGGAAAAATAGATGAAACACACACTCATCTGGACATTGATAAATGCAAAGGATACTTTATGCTCATATGCTGATTTGCTTTCACACTTCAGCAAAGACACCAAGTGCCCACATCATGAAACACCTGAAAATGTACCCAGGCACTCAAGAAATTTTCACACAGGCACACACATGTAGACACTCATGCATTTCCACCTGCCTGGATATCCACATGCATCTCTCTCTCTCTCTCTCTCTCTCTCTCTCTCTCTCTCTCTCTCTCTCACACACACACACACACACACACACACACACACACACACAAACACTGAGGGTGGTATCTAACATAGCCAGCATGGCGCTTATTTGAACTCAGTTTCCCTGACAGTTAAGCATGTGGCACAGCTCCAAAGTCCCACAGCTGGAAGGGCCAATGAGGTAGACCATGGCTGTCCTTGTTTTATCCAGACACAAAAAGACACCCAAAGTCTTGCCAGCATCCTAGCCAGGCCCTTGAGGACACCTTGGTTTTCCCTTCAGAGCCCCTGCAGGCCTGGGCCCTCTGCACTCTCTTCAGCCCTCTGGTACCCCTTGCTAAAGGATGAAAGGGAGCATGCCTGGTGCATGACTAAGGCAAGGAGGTGTGGTCTTGCTTTCTGAGCCACTTTCCAGGCTGAGTGAGATGTCAGCAAACACCATGTCCCCAGAATCCAGTTTCTGACAGCCCCACTTTGGTTGAGCAATGGGCATGAAGGCAGGCCTTTTCCCAGAAACTGGATGCTTTCTTGGATCCAAAGCCCTTCTGTGGGAGAGGGGGTGCAAGAGTGTCTAGGGTGAAGATGGGGGCTGGGGAAAACTGGCCAGAAGTGGACTGTGAAATAGGTTGGGTGAAGAACATAGAAATGGTTGTCAGGGGGATGAAGATGGGTGAATGGATAAGTAGAGGAATGTAGAATTGCCTGCAACGGTCAAATAAACCTGAAGAAAAAGGGAAATGGCCTGCTGGAAAATTCACATGAGTTAGAATGAAACGGGGTGTGAAGGTGGAAGCTGAGAGTAGAAGGCAAATGGAATAAGAGAGTCAGGAAAAAGAACAAGGCTTTACAGTGATGCTTAGTCACAGCAAAAGGCTGGGGGAGGGATGAGTCCATGGCTTGGCCACCATCAACCATGTACACAACAGCTGTAATTTATTGATAGCTAGTCCTCCCTCCTAGGAGTGTTAATTACGTAACTCACCTGGGCCAGTACAGGGGCCTAGAGAGGCTTAATACATGTCAACTGGCCACTGTCTGGCCAGAGCTCCCCTCTGAGCTTTCACCAGCCCTGGGCCTGGTTGCTTCAAATTTTCTGAAGAGCCAACTGAAGACAGAGTCAGGGAGAAAGAAAAACTTCCTAAAGGGAAGATGCTTGGCAGCTAGTCCCCCTCATCAACCCTCTGGGCCCTGGACTGAGCTGTGACCTCAGGTGGACTGGACCTCCCTTGGCCCCCGAAGCTGGGAGTGTCAGGCACCTCCTCAGGACAATAGGCTCTGTTCCTGTCATGCATGCTGGCCTGAACAAGCTGTGGGCCACAGGATCCTTGTTGGGAGGCGGCGCATGAAGCCCCATCCTAATGATTCTGGGCTTGGGTGTGTAGGGGTGGAGGGATATTACTGGATGGATTTCTTTTCCTTAGTTTGACAATTTTGAAATTCAGATTCTCAGTAGAAGCACAGACAGATTCAAAGATGATATTTGTTTTAGGGGCAAGTGACAGTTCCATACAAAGGGTTCGCCGCCAGGGGTTCAGCGATCATCTGTCACCAAGAAAATGATCATAATATGACTCATAGGGTTCTCTTCCCTTTTGACACTCAGTCTTCACACCCAGGCCCAACCAAATATTGACAGATGTCTCTGGGGAATATATCTGACACACTTAAACACTCTACCAGACATTGATACCCCCCAAAATCTCTTGAGGCACAGATGCTGCTTTGCACTCCCACTAAAGTGCATGCACAATGTGCCCACATCGTTAAACACACTTGAAACTGTACACCAAAACTCATAGCAATGTCCACACAGGCACTCACACAGCATCACTCACATATTTCACCTGCCTGGATATCACAAAACCACATCTCTATCACACACACACACACACATAGACACAGACAAACACATACAGACACACAAATATTCACACACAGGGACACTGTAAACTCCCAGCCATAAATCTATTTGAAATCATTTATCTAGAAATTGAGAGACATTAAACAGATCTACCACACCCACAAACGGCTGGAAAAATGAGACAAGCTATGGCATTGCCTGTTTTATACAGACACATGAAGACACCTGAAGTCAAAGAGGTTTCCCAGCTGGGCTCTCAAGGCCTCCAAAGGCCTTTTTCTTCTGTGCCCTGCACACCTGGGCCTAGCTTGGTCTCCTTAGCCCTTTGACTTCCTGTCGTAAACAGGAAAGAGAGTATGCCTGACAGCATGGCTTGTGGAGGGGATGTAGGATCTCACATTCTAAGGTGCTGACCAGGCCTAATAAATTATTACCCAACCCTCTGCCACCAGGATGCAGTCCTTGGTTGCCCTAGCCTGGCTGGGCAGTGAGCTTGACAGCAGCCAAGGTCCCTGGAGCAGGGCCCTTGCTGGTGGTCCAAAGTCCTGCCATGAACAAACAGACTCTCCCAGGTGAGGGTGGGGGAAGGGAAGAATGAGCCACTTGTGTTGCATCAGGTAGGTGAGTTTCATGGCTGTGTAGAGGGAGTAAGGACAATGGTAAAATGGGAGAAGGGAGGGTAGTAGAACTGGTAGCAAAGGAGTACCAAAACATGAAGGAGGAAGGAAATGAGCTGCCTGGAGGCCGAAGAGGGTAGGAGGGTCCTGGGAGTGGACTTGGAAGCTGTAAGTAGAGGAAAATGGAATGGGGCATCCAAAAAAAGTGGGTTGCTGTGTTATGGGAAGAAACAGTAAAGGAAAGAAGGAGAGAGCCCCCTGCTTGGCCCTAATCAATTCGATGGACAACAGTTGCCTCCAAGGAGCATTGACTGGGGACTGGAGAAGCTGAAACCTTGTCCAGTTGCCCCTTCCTGCCCAGAGCTTCCCTGGGCCTGGCAGGGACAACTTTGCAGAAGAGCCAAGTTAAGATAGAGAAAGAGACAGAGAAGAAGCCCCAGGGAGAAGTGAGAGGCAGGAAACAGTGGCTCATGTTCACTTCTGAATCGGTCAAGAGGCCTAGGGCAAGAGCATGAATATCGGTGACCCGGACGCTCAGCGCAGGAGTAAGACTAGCAGCACCCCTGCCCTCTGCCCCGCAGACCTTTAGGGGTTTACGCAGGGCTGGTTCTTCAGGGGAGTCAGGGCGGTGACTCGCAGACCTCCCAATTCCAGGCCCTTTCCAGGCCTGGTGCTGAGGGTGTTCGATGGAACAAGGCCAGCTCTTGTCTTGGGCCTTCTCTGAGATGTGGTGACTTCATTTCTACCACCATGATCCAGGGTGGGTGATGTTAAAAGCCCTGGGAATTTCGAAGCTGCATTCTGCCTGGAACTCAGTCCTCAGTCCTCAGTCACTTAGAAGCTCCTATACTCACCCATTCATTTGGTGACTGGCTCTTTCAAGCAGTCCCCCTACCCATCAAGGGAAGGGAACTATGTCAGACTGCCAAGGACAGGGCCCTTATGATTTCACTTCCATGTGGACTTGAAAAGGAGAACAAGACAACGAAAAGCAAACAAAAGCCAATTTGAAGCCTCAGACATGAGAACGGTGTTGATCAGGGTGTAAGGGCTGTAGGGGGAAAACGACATGTGTGTAAAGGGGCTCAGCCTTTGGGAGATGGTGATGTACGAGGCAGTGGGTGCCAAGCACCCCACGCAGGTGACAGATGCTGGAGCAGAAGGAAGCACCCCTGACATGTTAATAAGGATGTTAAATTAAGCCACATTTCTCCACTAGGTTTCGTTGAGTCAAATGGACAGACCACAGCAGGTTTTGAGGTGCCAAACGGTAGTTTGGCACTCTCATGACGACATATTTCAGAACAAATGGGAACGTTGTTTGGAATCGATGGGATCGTTTTCCATCCTGTCACTGAGCCGCCTAGCAAAGACTATCAGAGTCACCTGAGTGCCATTTGAAATGGAGCAGCAGTTCCGGTGCTTCAGTTTTTCCTGAGACCATGTCAATCACATTCCTCCTATGTTTTGAAATCAAAAAGTAATCCAAAAAAATGCATTTGATTTTTCTTGAGAAGTCATCTCTTTGAGAGCCAGAAGAGGGAAAGGGTAATCCATTCTAGAACGGGCAGCGGGGGGCGCGGCGAGAAATAGGGAAACGAAAAGGAAGGCTGTGATGCTGCTGACAGAAGGACACCCTGGACCCATTCTCAATATTTTTCCAAAAATTTATTCTTAGAGAACAGTGAACAACCTCATGGAAAAGAAAGGGTACTCAGGAGCCCTTTGTCTATTGGCTTCAGTCTAATTAAGTTCTCTCAGGGACCGAGGAGGATGACTAGTTTTTCACATTCTGCCCTGTCCAGGTGATTCCCTCTGTCTGAAATTCTATCATGATTGCTACCTGGAAACAGTCTGATTCCTTAAGGGACAGCACAGGTTGCAAGGCCTTTCCCAAGGCAAATCCTCCTCAATGGATCATTGGGTCAATTCTTTTCAGACGTCAAATGGCGGGGGGAGGGGGTGGAAAAAGGTGCCAGAGAATCAGCTGATGGCTGCTGAGAGCTCCAATATCTCTGGGCCCACTGGTGACTTGTCTGGAATCCTCAAATGTTAAGGCTGGCCACTGGAAATGTGGGTCACCTCGACACCTTTGTTCATGGTCGTGAGAAATTCTATACATGAAGCACAAAATGAAAGGAGGAAGTCTGAGGTAACCTTAGAGCAAATGAAAGTTTCTCTACTAACTACTGAGGAAAACATCTGAGAGATGCTACATCCAGGACCCCTCCTCAGCCATCTGGGCTGTGGTCTCAGGTGGACTGGATCTCCTTTGGCTCTTGATGCCATGCATATCAGCCACGTCCTCAGGACAGGAGGTTCTGGTCCTGATGTGGATGCTGGC
The DNA here is from genome assembly GCF_000151845.1 of Pteropus vampyrus. Lineage (NCBI taxonomy): Eukaryota > Metazoa > Chordata > Mammalia > Chiroptera > Pteropodidae > Pteropus > Pteropus vampyrus. The sequence goes on along the minus strand of NW_011888998.1, from coordinate 4,551,668 downwards.
CTGAGCAGGCTGCTGGCCATGGGATGCTTGTGGGGAGGCAGCACATGAAGCTCCATCCTAATGATTGTGGGCTTGGGTGTGTGGGGGTGGAGGGATAATACTGGGTGGATTCCTTAGTTTGACAATTTGAAATTCAGATTCTCAATTGAAGCATAGATGGATTCAAAGGTGATATTGGTTTCAGGGGCAAGCTGCACGTATGCGACAGTTCCATACAAACTGTTCGCCGTCAGAGGTCCAGCAATCATCTGTCACCAAGAAAACAATTTTAATGTGACTCAGAGGATTCTCTTCTCTTTTGACACCTGGCTTTCACACCCAGGTCCAACAAAATATTGACAGACGTCTCTGGGGAACATATTTGACACACTCATTCTACCAGAAATTGATATACTCCCTAAAGGCTCTTGAGCAACACATGCTGCTTTGCACTCCCACTAAAGTGCAGGCACAATACAACCACATCACTAAGCACAAGTGAAACCATATGCTAACACTCATAGAAATGTTCACACAGGTGCACACATGAGTGCACTCACATATTTCCACCTGCCAGGATATCACACAACTACATCTCTATCTCATACACACACACACACACGCACACACACACACACACACAGATGCAGACAAACATACAGACACACACACATACACACACACAGACACATACAGGGACACTGTAAACTCCCAGCCAGAAACATATCTCAACTCAGTTCTTTAGAGATTGAGAAACACGGAACAGTTCAAAAACATCCACACTGCCTGGAAATGAGGCAAGCCATGGCTGTGCCTGTTTAATATAGACACTTGAAGACCCCCTAAGTCAATGAGGCCTCCTAGCCAGGCTCTCAAAGCTTACAGAGGCCTTTCTCTTCTGTGCCCTTCATGCATGGGTCTAACTTGATCTCCTCAGCCCTCAGAATTCCTGATCCCAGGAGGAAAGGGACTGTGTCTGGCACCATGGCTGGTGGAAGGAACATGGGGTCTCACCTTCTGAGGTGCTGGCCAGGACTAATAAATTATTACCCAACCCTGTGCCCCTAGGAACCTGACCCGGGCTGCCCCAGCCTGGCTGGGCTGTAGGCTTCACAGCAGCCATGTCCCTGGAGCAGGGCCCTTGCTGGTGGTCCAAAGCCCTGCCGTGGACAAACAGACTGTCCAGGGTGAGGGTAGGAGAGGAGAGAATGGGCTGCTTGGGTTGGAATAGATAGATGAAGTTCACAGGTGTTTAGAGAGGGTGAGGAAGATGGTCAAATGGGAGGAAAGAGGGCAGTATTCCTGCCCACTGCCCTGCAGATCTTTAAGGGTTTACACAGGTGCTGGTTCTCTGGGTGGGGCACAGCAGTGACTCCCAGACCTCCCAATTCCAGGCCTTTCCAGGCCTGGCATCCAGGGTGTTTGACATAACAAGGCCAGCTCTTGTCCTGGGCCTTCTCTGAGATGTGGTGATTTCATCCCTACAGCCATGCTGGCAGGTAGGTGGTGACAACAGCCTCTACTGGGCCATGAGCAGCAGCCTCAATTCACTGCGAGTGTGGCATCTGTGTGTTCTGAACTAAAAACGGCAGGTCAGGAATGCAGCATACAGCTAGGCTCTATCAATAGCAGACCTGTCCCGGAACTGCCACGATTTTGTAGCACCAACTCCTCCCAGCCTCAGCCCAGGGAAGACCAGAAGGACGCGCCATCCACTCTCCACAGACCCAAATGCTCCAAGAAACGCCAGGAGAACCAAGGCTCGGGACGCCTGCCTTGTCCTCTGCCAGGGGGTCAGCCATTAACTGCCGACCTTCTGGGAAGCCAGCCTGCACTGCCACACATTGACCTCCTTGGCCTCCCTTATCATGGTTGCATCTTCATCCTAGTTTCCCAAATGCCATAAGCAGTGGCCGGTCCAGCCACTGGTTAGGCCGGAGAGAAGAGGTCTCTGAATAGCCCTGGGAACTTCGGAACTGCGTTCCACTTGGAACTTAGGCTTCTGCCATATAGGAGCCCCTAAACTCACCCATTCATTTTGTGACAGGCCCTTCGAGCCTTCCCCTCCCCGTCAAGGGAAGGGAACTATGTCAGATCGCCAAGACAGGGCCTTATGATTTCATTCCTATGTGGATCTGAAATAGAGAGGAAGACCCAAAGAAACAAACAAAAGCCATTCGAAGGCTCAGACATGAGACCGGTGTGGATCGGAGACTAAGGGCAATAGGGGGAAAACAAAGTGTTTAAAGGGGCTCAGTCTTTGGAAGATGGTGACACACTAGGCAGGGAGTGCTGAGCACCCCATGCAGGTGATGGATATTGGAGTGCCTTAATGTCAATATCTCAGCTTTCTTTCCATGGTCATTAAACCAGTCCCTCTCAGAATTTGTAGTCTGAGATTTGCTACACAAGAATTCTTAGGCAACCACTCTTTCCACCATGAAGAGTTATCCCCACAGTGACTCTGCATTTTTCCTACAATACAGCAAAATCACAACTATGTTTCTACTGCTATTCAGTCGCTCCCTCACAGCAGACTCAGCCTCCAATTTTCCACAAAGCCAGTGTAAGACTGCCATCTCCACTGCCTTAATGCAAGTTTCCTGACAACAGACAAAACCTGACATGAATTAATGATCATTGTCTGCATGTACTGCTGATATCAAGTAAGTTTTCTAATGCAGACATGACGTTCGATTGGTGGTCAGTTAGGAGGGTGTCTCAGGCACATTCTGTTACACACAGACTAATGTTTTCTCAGTGTTTATGTGAATTTTCTCAAGTGATATGCAACTGTAATACAAAAGTGAGCAGCACATAATCACTCAATATCACATGATCTTACTGTGATGACCACCGGCCAGTCTTTTGATGGTCACGTGATTTCAGCAATGAGGTCACATGAATGCCTGTCATTCCCGTGGGCAGATGCGTAAATGTGGCGTGATTCCCATGGAGCAGACACATGAACGAGGCGTGATTTCCGAGTGGCGGTCACGAGTTTATGGTGTGATTTCCGTAGGGTGGTCCTGTGAACGCGACGTGATTCCCATTGAGTGGTCACGATTCCCATGGTATAGTCACGTGATTGTGGCAAGACTCCAACGGGGTCTGTTTGTGACCACTCTCTGATTACCTAGTAACAGCCACGAAATTTGTAGGGGACTTCCACCCCAATCATTTTCACTGGCCTAAACCAATCCCTTGAGAACACATTTGGAAACAGTCTCTACTTCAAATTATAACCTTTGTTGCATTACCCATTAAGCAATTTGCTCTAAACATTAGTAGCCTAAGATTTGCTATACAAGAATACCAAGGCAGCCACTCTTTCCACCATTAGGCAGTATCCTAATAGACTCAATATTTTCACTGCAACATAGCAAATTGGCGGCAGCTGTTGACACTGCAATCAAGTTGCTTCCTCACAACAGACACAGCCACATAATACAATGTGGTATCTGGACAACTGCTTCTTCCACTGCCTTAAAAAGAGGTCACCGTACAACAGATGAATCTTGTTTTATTAATGATTATAGTCTGGCAGCCTAACCTCTGTCCTCCAGCAAGTTTTCTTATGCACACATGGCCTTTCGATTAAAGGGCAGTTAGTGGCAGTCTCAGCCACCCTCTAGTACACAGAGACTCTTGTTTTATAAATGTTTATGTGAATTTTATCAAGTGATATGCACTTGTCATTCTAAAAGGAGCATTACGTCATGCCCATCTGTCACATGTTCTCTCTGTGTTTCATACAGGCCAGTCCCTAGATGGGCACTTGATTCCTGAGCAGCAGTCTTTTGACCCTATTGTGATTCCTGTGGGGCCATGCTCCAAAGGTTAAGACCATCTAATTTTGAACAGATTAGGCTAAAGACATACAACAACTACAAACAACCTAGACCCCGTGAACAGAAACAAATGTACAGTGAATGGCCCACAGATCAAAGCTGTCTACACTTACAGAAAAGAATGGAGACCTCCATTTATGGTAACAGTACTGTCTTTCCTTCAAATGATGTCGACTGGAGACCTGGCCGATGACACAAATCCAGTCTCCTTATAACACTAATACAACGGAGCCCTGGTCTAAAGCTACCAAGACTGTCCTCCTTGAAAATTAGTATATTAGAGACCTTAAACCACAATGCTAGCTTTTTCTCTGGTAAGAATATCTTTCTTAGAGAACTAGAACCTTGGCTCCAGGCCTGAACTTTCTGTTTGGAGCAAGAGTGGTGACCTTGGCTTGCACTTCCAACCCCTTCACCTTTTCCGGGAGATAGAGCTAAGACTCAGCCCATGGTATTTCCTCTGTCTTTTCCTAACAGAGACTGAAGTGGTGGCCTGGGCCCATGATTCTAAGCCTGACTTCCCTGAACCAATGTCGAGTTGTGTCCTAGGGGAAAGCTTGGCTTTGTAGGTTAAAGTCACCTTTCAATAATTGACAAAAGGGAATTCTTGGAGTCATGGGACCAGGTTTGTGCTGAATGGACTGTTAGGATGACACAAGTTTGGTGCCAATGGCCCAAATTTCTACTGTCTATGTTTTCAAGGGAGGACAGTCTTGATGCTATGGACCAAGTCATCCATTCATCCTCCTCTTAGGAGATGAAAGCTTGGTTCTGTGTGACAAAATCTCCACTGGAGTTTCTGGTAGCAGAGATCAGGATGGATGTTGAGAGCCTAGGTTTTCAGTCTCATCTATGTTATCAGTAATATGTATTGACCAATAATATACGCCTGTACTGACCACTAGTTCCTTTTAGAAGGTTCAGGCTTGGTGCCAATTTCCATGGTCTCCATTCTAGTTTCTCCTACATAAAGAAGGCTCATTGTTGTAGGTCCAGGACTCCAGTCGACATTTCTTCAGAGACAACACTCTTAGAACCAGAGGCCCATGCCACCACTTCAAGTTCTGTTAGGAAAAGACAGAATAAATGTTGTGGGCCAATTTCTCAGCTCTACTTCCTGGAAATAGAGGAGGAGATTGAAACTGCAAACCAAGGTCAGCACTTTAACTCCTGATTCAAAGTCCAGACCAGAGACAAGATCCTAGTTCTCGAGTTAAGATTCTCTTACCAGAGGACAGGCTTACCCTGTGGGTTGAGGTTTCCTATCTACTAGTTTTCAGATGGGACAGGCTTTGTGCCTTGGGTCCCAATCTGCTTGTACTTATTGTTAGGAAAAGACAGGCTTTGTGCCGTGGGCCCATGTCACCACACAGCATTATTTTAAGACAGTATTGCTGACATGAACAAAGGCTTCCATTTTTCCTTTTGTTAAAAGAAGATAGCTTTGTTCGTGGGCAATGAACTCCATACGAGTTTCAGTTCACTGGGACTACCTTGGGTGTAGTGTGAGTAGGTGTTTCATCTAGTCTGTTATAAATTAGACTGTCTTGACCTTGGTAGCCTATGCCTGCACTCTAGTTCCTATAAGGGGAGTCCAGGCTTGGTGTCATGAACCTAAGTTTCCATTTCAGTTTCCCTTGCATAAAGACAGGCTTATTGTTGTGGACCTAGGATACCACTCGACATCCGTTTGGAGAAGACAGGCTTAAAACTATAGGCCCAGGCCACCACTTCAATCTCTGTAAGGAAAAGACAGAAGAAATGCTGTGGGATGAGGTCTCTGTGCTACGTCATGGAAAAGTTGAAGGAATTGGAAGTGCAAACCAAGGTCTCCACTTTTGCTCCTAACAGAAACTCCAGGCCTGGACAAGCTTCTAGGCTCCAAGAAAGATATTCTTACCAGAGAAAAGGCTGGCCTTGTGGTTTAGGTATCCAAACTACTAGTTTTCAATAAGTACAGGCTTGGTGGCTTTAGACCAGGGCTCTGTTGCATTCGTGTTAGGAAGAGAATGACTTTTGTCATGGGCCCAAGTCAAAGGTCTAAATCATTTGAAAGGAAGACAGTACTGGTAACATGAACAGAGGTCTCCTTTCTTTTTTGTAAGGGTAGACAGCTTTGATCTGTGGGCCATGCACTGCACATTAGTTTCTTTTCATAGAGTCTAGGTTGTTTGTTGTGTGCATGGCCCCACAGGAAGCATGACAGGGACACATGACCACATTCAGGAATCACGTGCCCATCAAACACAGGGAGATCATGTGCCAGATGGGGATGATGTAGTGCTTCCTTTGGAATGATGAGTGCATATCACTTGATAAAATTTATATAAACACTGAGAAAACTTTAGTCTCTGTGTAATGGAAGGTGTCTGAGACAGTCTCCGAACTGTCCTCCAATCTAATGTCATGTCCTCATTAGAATGTTTACTTGAGATAAGCAGTATATCTAGCCAGACAGTGATCATTATTCCGCCTAAGATTTTTTCTGTTATCAAGAAACCTGCTTAAAGGCATTGGGGGGTGGCGGTCGCATTTAGGTTGCATGAAAATTAGAGACCGAGTGTGCTGTGAAAATGCAACTAAATATAAGTCTCAATAATATCTTTTTTTCCCTTATAGATGTTTAATGATGCTCACTATCTTCAGTCTCAGTTCCTGTCAGTATTAGCTACAGTTTCAGTAGTGTTTGATCAGATTCCCCTGGGGCTCCACAGTGATCAGTCTCAGATGGTATGCAGAGAGAATCTCTCTTCGTTGGGTGATGGGGACTGCAACTCAGCCTTGGTTTTACAATTGCTGCTGGTAAAAATCAACTGTTGTTTCCCTACCATCCCCGCTTTACTGCCATCCCCATTTTTCTGCCTTCTGCCCTGATCCTGGGCACTGCCACTGGCCGCATGGAGCTCAAAGCACTCCCAGGCAGAGCTGTTCTGGGAGGTTGCCTCACCATTTTATCTTGAAAATTAAACCAGCATGGTGTTGTGTTTTCAAACATCTACTCTACATTCCCTGATTTGGGTAGAGGACTGGGTACTGCACCATGGACTTCTATAGATCATTTTTTCTCTACCAAGACCAGCCTCCAAATTTCAATGCATTTAATGTGCAACAACCACTCCCAAAATTTTTGGAACATGGCAAAAGCAGTCATAAGAAGAAAATTCATATCATTACAGGCCTATCTCCAAAAACAAGAACGAGCCCAAATAAAGAATTTAACTCTTCATCTTAAAAAATTAGAAAAGGAAGAACAAATAAAGCCTAAAGTCAGCAGAAGGAAAGAAATAATCAAAATTAGAGCAGAAATAAATGAAATTGAAAACAAAACAAAATAAAAACAATAGAAAAAATAAGTGCAACAAAGCTGGTTCTTTGAAAGGTTAATAAAATTGAAAAAATCCTGGCTTGATTCACTAAAGAAAAAAGAGAAAGACTCAAATGAACAAAATCAGGGATGAAAGAGAGGAAATTACAACAGACATAGGAGAAATATAAAGAATCATATAAGAATACTATGAAAAAGTATATAATACCAAATTTAATAACCTAGAAGAATGGACCAGTACCTAGAAAGATACAACCTTCCTAGAATGAATCAAGAAGAACTGGGAAATCTAAATAGACCAAACAGCAGTATGGAAATTGAAACTCATCAAAAACCTATCAAAAAGTAAAAGTCGAAGACCAGATGGCTTCACCAGTGAATTCTACCAAAAATTCAAAGAAGATTTAATACCTATTCTCCTCAAATACTTATAATAAAACAAAGAGGAGGCAATACTTCCCAACTCATTTTATGAGGTTGATATTACCATGATACCAAAATCTGGTAAAGATAACATAAAAAAAAGAAAACTACAGACTAATATCTCTCATGAACACAGATGCAAAAATCCTAAATAAGATACTAGCAAACAAAAACATTTTGAAAAGATTATACATCACGATCAAGTGTGCTTCATCCCAGAGGCACAGGGATGGTTCAACATATGCAAATCGATTAATGTGATACACCACATAAACAAATTAAAAAATAAATATCAAATGATCACATTAATAGATGCAGAAAAAGCCTTTGACAAGATACAGAACCTATTTATGATCAAAACACATAGCAAAATCAGTATAGATGGAAAGTACCTTAACAGAATAAAGGCATATATGACAAACCCTCAGCCAACATTATACTTAATGGTGAAAAACTAAAACCTTCCCTCTAAGATGGATGGACAAGGCAAGGCTGTCCACGCTTGCGACTGTTATTCAATATAACACTGGTGGTCCTAGCAAGTGCAATCAGGTAAAAGAAAGATATAAAAGGCATCCAAATAGGAAACGAAGAAGTCAAACTGTCATTATTTGTGGATGACATGATTCTCTATATAGAAAACCCTAAAGACTCCACAAGAATACTACTAGAAACAATAAGCAAATACAGTAGTCTCTAGATACAAAATTAATGTTCAAAAATCCATAGCATTCCTATACTCTAATAATGAAGTGTCAGAAAAAGAAGTGGAAAATAATTCATTTTCAATTGCAATAAAAAGAATAAAATATCTAGGATATCTTATCTAGGATTACATCTCATGAAACATGTGAAGGACCTATATAATGAAAACTATAAGACCCTATCAAAAGAAATCAAAGAAGATACAAAGAATCGAAAGATATTTTGTGTTCTTGGATTGGAAGAATCAGCATAGTTAAAATTACCATATTACCTAAAGCATTATACAAATTTAATGCAGTCGCCAAAATTCCATCGGCATTTTTTTTAAAGAAATAGAACAAAAAATCTTCATATTTGTATGGAAGTTCAAAAGACTAAATTGCCAAAGCCATCCTGAAAACAAAGAACGAGGCTGGAGGCATCACTCTGCCCAACTTCAAATTATACTACAAAGCAACAGTAATCAAAATGGCATAGTAATGGCAGGAAAACATACACATGGACCAGTGGAACAGAATAGAGAGTCCAGAAGTAAACACATATTTATAGGGGCAAATAATTTTCAACAAAAAAAGCCAAAATCATACAGTGGAGAAAGGAATGGCACTTCAGTAAATGGTTCTGGGAAAACTGGAAAGCCACCTGCAAAAGAATAAAACTAGATTGTTTTCTATCATCACATGCCCAAAGTTAATAGAAATGGATTAAGGACCTGAATATAAGACCAGAATCAATAAAATGCATAGAAGAAAACATAGGAACTAAAGTCAAGGACCTAAGGACTTAAAGAAGATTTTACGAATTTGACTTCAAAGGCAAGGGAAGTAAAAGCAAAATTAAATGAATGGGACTACATCAATCTAAAAATCTGCTCAGCGAAAGAAATCATCGATAAGATAAAGAGACAACCATCTGAATGGGAAACTATATTTGCAAGAAATGCCTCTGATAAGGGCCTATGATCTAAAATATACAAAGAACTCATATGACTCAATAACAACAAAAAAACAAATGACCCTATCAAAAAATGGGCAGAGGACCTGAACAGACACTTCTCACTAGAGGACATACAAATGGCCAACAAATATATGAAAAGATGCTAAACACTGCTATTAGGGAAATGCAAATCAAAACCACAATGAGATATCATCTCATACCTGTTAGACTGGCTATAATCAACAAGAAAATTAATAACAAATGATAGAGAGGATGTGGAGAAATAGATACCCTCATACACTGTTGGTGGGACTGCAAATTGGTACAGCCACTATGGAAAACAGTATAGATGTTCCTCAAAATACTAAGAATTGATCTACCATATGATCCAGCAATCCCTCTACTGAGTATTTACACCAAAGACTTGAAAACTCATATCCAAAAAGATATTTGCAAATTGATGTTCATAGCAGCATTATTAACAGTGGCCAGGACATGGATGGACCTTGAAATAATTATACTAAGCGAAATAAGCCAGACAGAAAAGGCTGAAAATCACGTGATATCACTTATATGTGGGATATAAATCTAAAAACAACAAATGAACAGGACAAACAGAGACTCACGGACATGGACAATGGACTAGTGGTTACCATAGGGGAGGGGACAAGGGAAAAATTTTTTAAAAAGTTAAAAGAAAAAAGAAAAAAGAAGCAGGGGCCCATGCCACCACTTCAGGTTCTGATAGGAAAGACACAATAAATGCTGTGGGACAATTTCTCTGCTCTACTTCCTAGAAATAGGGGAAGAGTGTAGAACTGCAAACTAAGGTCAGCTCTAGTTTCTGATTCAAATTCCAGGCCAGAGACAAGGCCCTAGGTCTCAAGTTATGATTATCTTACCAGAGGGCAGGCTTGCCCTGTGGGTTGTGTTTTCCTATCTATTAATTTTCAGAAAGGACAGAGTAAGTGCCTTGGGTCCCAGTCTCTCTTGTACTTTTTCTTAGGAAAAGCCAGGCTTTGTGCCTTGGGCCTGTGTCACCACTCCACATCATTTCAAGAGAACACAGTATTGCTGGCATTAACAAGCCTACATTCTTCCTTTTGTTCAGAGAAGACAGCTATGATTGTGGGTCATGCAATCCGCATGAGTATCTGTTCACAGAGGCTGCATTGGGTGAATTATGAGTAGGTGTTTCATCTAGTCTTTTATGAATTAGACAGTCATGATCTTGAGAGCCTGGTCCTGCATCCTAATTCCTGTGACTAGGGGTCCAGGCTTGGTGGCACAAGCCTAAGTCTCCATTCAAGTTTCCCTTGCATAAAGACAGGCTTGTTGCTGTCAGCCTAGGACAGCACTTGACATTTGTTCAGGGAGGACAGTCTTAGGACTGTGGGCCCAAGCCACCACTTCAGTCTCTGTTAGGAAAAGACAAAAGAAATGGTATGGGCAGATCTCAGCTCTACCACCCGGAAAAGGTGAAGGGATTATAACCGCAAGCAAAGGTCACCACTCTTACCCCTAAATGAAAATCCAGGCCTGGATCCAAGGTTCTAGTTCTGCAAGAAAGATATTCTTACCAAAGGAAAGGCTGGCCTTGCGGTTTAAGGTCTCCAATCTCCTAGTTATCAACAAAGACAGGCTTGATGGCTTAGACCAGGGCTCTGTTGTATTAGTTTTAGGAAGTAACTGGCTTTGTGTCATGGGCCCAGGTCTCTAGTATACGTCATTGGAAGGCAGGACAATGGTACCATAAATGGAGATTTCCTTTCTTTTCTGTAAATGTAGACAGCTTTGATCTATGGCCAATGCACTGCACATTACTTTCTGTTCACAGGGTCTAGGTTGCTTGTAGTGTGTGTAGGTCTTTAGCCTAGTATGGTCAAAATTAGATGGTCTAAACCTCAGGAGTATGGACCTGCAGGAATCTTGAAGACTCACGTGACAGCCCTGCGGTATCACGTGCCCATTGAGACAGGTCTATGTGAAAAACAGAGGGATCATTTTACAAAAGGGAGGATGTCATCCCTTTGGAATGACCAGTACATATCACATGATAAAATTCAAATAAACACTAAAAAAAATCTTGGTCTGTGTGTGATGGAAGATGGCCAAGACAGCCTCCTAACTGAACTACAATTGAATGTCATGTCTGCATTAGAACACTTACTTGAGGTCAGCAATATATGCGGCCGATGATCCTTAATTCGCCTCAGGATTCGTCTGTTGTCATGAAACCTGTTTTAAGGCAGGGGAAGTGGCAGTCGCAAATTGACTGCACTGAAAATTGGAGGCTGGGTGTGTTGTGAGGAAGCTTCTGGATAGCAGTGGAAACAGCCGCCACCATTTCACTGCATTGTAGGAAAAATGCTGAGTCATTGTGAGGCTACTTCTTCATGGCAGAAAGAAGGGCTGCCTCAGAATTCCTCTATAGCAAACCTTAAACTAGAAATTCTGAAAGTGACCAGCTTATCAAACATGGAAAGAAACCTGAGGTATTGACATTGAGGCATTTCCTTCAACGTGTTCTGAAAACCCTTAGTTCATTCCAGCAGAGGAAAAGGAGGTGGAAATCACTTGAAAATCTCGTAGCAAAGACAATGGAATCTTGCGACATTCACATTGTTGCCACATGTGAATCACTTGACCATTAAAAAACTGTCTTTGGGTAATCACAGGGATATCACGTGACTTTGGGGTGATGGTGTGTCGCTCACTTTCGTGTTACCCTTCTACATTCCTTCTACATAAACAATATGAAAAGGAGAGTTCTTTTATAACAGAGCATGGGCATACAGCCACTTCACTGCCCTTCAATCGAAAGGTCATGACTGCATGGGAAGACTTGCTTGAGTAGAGTTATGTAGGCTAGCAGACAATGATTGTTAGATAATTGGCCTGAGGCTTCATCTGTTGTCAGGTAACCTGCTTGAAGGCAAAGAGAGCAGCTGTCGCACATTAACCGTGTTGAAATTTGGAGGCTGAGTCTGCTTGAGGAAGCTACTTTATTTATTTATTTTTAATTTATTTTTTAGATGAGGCAACCCTTGGTTGACCTCACAGATTGCAAGAACCTTGTCAGCTTACAATCCCTTATTTTTTTTTTTAAATTTTATGCCTACAGTACCTGGTCTTCCTAGGTGGTCTCCTATCCAAGTACTAACCAGGCCCAACCCTGCTTAGCTTTCGAGATCAGATAGGATCAGACTTGTTCAGGGTAGCATGGCCATAGACTGAGGAAGCTACTTTAGAGTGCTGCAAACAGCAGCTGCCATTGTGCTATACTGGAGCAAAAATCCTGAGACATTGTGAGCATAACTCTTAATGGCTTCAGGTACAACTCCCTCACTATACTTAGATGTGAACATTAGACCACTACTGTCAAGAGAAATTTTTTTAACGGCCAATGCATCGAAGCTGAAATATTGAAAATGAAGAAGTATGTGAGATGTGTTTTGAAAACACTTGATTGAGGATAGGGGAATAGAAAAAGTTTGAAGTCACTTTAAAATCACTAGGTAATCATGCGGCAGTCACACAAACACCTTGTGGGATTCACATGCAGTCAAAAAGACCCTGCGGGAATCATGTGTCTACCAGGGGACTAGATTTATTGCTATGGGAGTATGTTTTCAATCTACTTCTTAGAATGAAATAGGCTTGAGTGTGTGGGAACTGTTTTCAACATGAGTTTACCCTGAAAATGAAACTGGCATGGTGTTGTTTTCAAACATTAACTCTACTTCACCTGATCCAAGCAGAGGACTGGGTCACGAGCCATGGACTTCTATCAACATTTTTTTTTCTACCAATACGGTCTTTTTATCTGGTGCTAAGTCCTCCACATGAGGTTAAGTTAAGAAAAGTTAGGCTAGATTCTGTGGACCAAGGTCTCTACTCTACTTCCTGGAAATAGAAACAATGCTTGACCATACTTCCAAGCTCCCCAGTCAAGTTCTTGAAAGAAAAGTCCGGGCTTTGTGCCAAGTTTCTAAGTGCCACACTACCTTCTTTTACCAGGAGAAAGGCTTGGTGCTGCAGGTTATGGTCATCTTTCAATAACTGGCAAAAGGGAAAATTGGCAACGTGAGACCAGGTTGTGCTAAATGGACTGTTAGCATGACACAAGTTTGGTGCCACTGGCCCAAATTTCTATCATAAATGCTTTAAAGGGAGGACAGTCTTGGTGCCATGACACGAGTCCTCCATTCTTCTACCTCCTAGGAGATGACAACTTGTTTCTGTGAACCAAGTTCTCCTCAAGAGGTTCTGGTAGCATGGGCCAGGCTGGGTGTTGTGTGCCTAGGTCTTCAGTCTGCACTTTGTTACCAGTTGGATGGTCTTGATCTTATGGGCCTGGGGCAGACATCCAGTTCCTTTGAGGAGATTCAGGCTTTGTGCCGATTTCCAGTCTTTGTTCTAGTTTCTCTTCCATAAAGGCTTGTTGCTGTGGGCCTAGGACCCCAGTCGACATTCATTCAGACAGGAGAGGCTTAGAACCATGGGCCCAGGCCACCTCTTCAGTCACTTTTAGGGAAAGACAGAAGAAATGCTGTGGGCCAATTTCTCAGTTCTACTTCCTGGAAATAGGGGAAGGGTTTGGAAGTGCAAATCAAAGTCACCACTCTGGTTCCTGATTAGAAATCCATGCAGGAGACAAAGTCCTTGGTTTCAAGTTAAGATACTCTTATCCGAAGACAGGCTTGTCCTTTGGGTTAAGTTCTACTATCTACTAGTTTTCAGAGAGGACGGGCTTAGTGCCATGCATTTCAGTCTCCCTTGTACTTATTGTTAGGAAAAGATAGGCTTTGTGCCTTAGGCTCGTGTCTCCACTCCACACCTTTTCAATGGAAGACAGTGTTGTTAGTAAGAATGGAGGCCTCCAATTTTCCTTTTGTTCAGAGAAAACATCTTTTCTTTTTTTTTTTTTTTGTGGGCCACCCACTTCACATGAGTTTTGCTCATAGGGGCTACCTTAGGTGTAGTGTGAGTAGTGTTTGGTCTAGTCTGTTATCAATTAGACGGTCTTGACCTTGGGAGCCTGGTCACACTCTAGTTCCTGTGTGGAGAATCCTGGCTTGGTGTCACAGGACTAAGTCTCCATTCCAGTTTCTCTTGCATAAAGAGAGTCTTGTTGCTGTGGGCTGAGGACACCCCTTGACATTCATTCATGGAGGAGAGGCTTAGAATCATGGGCACAGGCCACCATTTCAGTCTCTTTTAGGAAAAGACAGAAGAAATGCTGTGGGATGAGGTCTGAGCTCTACCTCCTGGAAAAGGTGAAAGGATTGGAACTACAAATCAAAGTCACCTCTCACTTTTAACAGAAATTCCAGGCCTGTAGACAAGGTTCTATTTCTCTAAGAAAGATATTCTTACCAGAGGAAAGGCTGGCCTTGAGGTTTAAGGTCTCCTATCTACTAATTTTCAACCAGAACAGGCCTGGTGGCTTTAGACCAGGGCTCCATTGTATTCATGTTAGTAAGAGACTAGCTTTGTGTCATGGACCCAGATCTCCAGTACACATCATTTGAGGGAAGGATAGTACTATTACCATGAACAGAAGTCTCATTTCCTTTCTGTAAGAGTAGACAGCTTTGACATGTGTGCCATGCACTGCGCAATAATTTCTGTCACAGGATCTAGGTTGTTGTTTGTGTGCATAGGTCTTTAGTGTAGGCTACTCAAAATGAGACAGTATTCACTTTGGGACCATGGCTCCACGGGAGTCATGACAGGATAAGGTTACTGCCCATGGGAATCACATGCCCATCTAGAGACTGGACTGTATGAATCACAGGGAAATCATGTGACGGATGCGGATGATGTAGTGTTCCTTTTGAAATGCATATCACTTGAGAATGTATACATAAACACTGAGAAAACATTAGTCTGTGTGTAACAGAAGGTGGCCAAGACAGCCTCCTAATAGACCTCCAATTAAATGTCATGTCTACATTATAAAGCTTACTTAAGCTCAATGATATATGCGGCCAGACAATCTTCTTTAATTCGTGTCAGGTTTTGTCTGTTGTCAAGAAAACTGCTTTCTGGCAGTGGAGGCAGCAGTCACATATTGCTGCATTGAAAATTGGAGAATGAGTGTGCTGTGGAAAAGAGACTGTATAGAGGTGGAAACATTAGCCTCAATTTTACTCTATTGTATGAAAAATGTTGAGTCATTATGAAGATATCTCTTCATGGCGGAAAGACGGCTGCCTCAGAATTCCTCTATAGCAAACCTCAGACTACAAATTCTGAGAGAGACTGTCTTAACGATCATGGAAAGAAAGCTGGAGTATTGACACTGAGGTAATTTCTTCAACATGTTCTGAAAACCATTAGTTTAGGCCAGCAGAAGAAAAAGAGATAGAAGTCACCTGAAAATCTCATAGCAAGAACGAGGGAATCTCACAAAATTCACTTGGCTTCCCCCCAGGAATCACGTGACCATCAAGAGACTGGCCTTTGGCATTACAGGGAGATCATGTGACATTAGTGTGATTGTGTGGTGTGCACTTTTAAATTACCCTTCTACATTTCTTGGTAAAATTCACATAAACTCTGAGAAAAGGAAAGTCAGTGTGTAACAGAGCATGACCAAGAAAGCCACCTCACTACTCCTCAATCCAAAGGTCATGTCTGCATGAGAAGACTTGCTTGAGGACCCACTGTAGGCTACCAGAAAATTGTCGTTAGATAACTGGACTAAGATTTCGTTGTGGTCAGGCAACCTTGAAGACAATGGGAGCAGCTCTCACACAGTAAACCCATTGAAATTTGGAGGATGAGTCTGCTTGCGGAAGCTACTTTAGAGCGATGGAAACAGCTGCTACCAATTTGTTATATTGTAGCAAAAATGCTGAGTCATTGTAAGCATAATTCTTAACAGCGTCAGGTGCGACTCCCACACCATTCTTGATATAGACCTTAGGCCACTAATGTCGAGAGGGTATTGCTTAATGGCCAATGTATCTAAGCTGATATATTGAAAATGAAGCAGTTTATGAGATGTATTTTGAAAACACTTGGTTGAGGATAGGAGAAGAAGAATAAGGTGGAGGGCACCTTAAAATCACATAGCAATCACTAGGGAATTACACGGCGGTTACATGAACACCTCACGGGATTCACATGGGGGTCAAGGAAGACCCTGAGGGAATAGTGTGTCTACCAGGTGACTAGTCTTATTGATGTGGGTGTCGGTTTTCACTCTGCTTCTCAGATTTAATAAGCATTGAGTGTATGGGAAACCTTTTCTACTCAAGATTACCTTGAAAATGAGACTAGTAAGATGTCGTGTTTTCAAACATCAACTCTACTTCCCCTGATTCAGACAGAGGACTGAGTCTTAAGCCATTAACTTCTATCCACTTTTTTTTTTTCTAACAAGGCAGTCTTGTTACCAGGAGCCAAGTCTACCACCCAAGGTTCCGTTAAGAAAGTTAGGCTAGATTCTGTGGGCCAAGGTCTCCATTCTATTTTCTGGAAATAGGAACAATGCTTGGTTGTGTTTCCATGCTCCCCAATCAAGTTCCTGAAAGAAGAGTCCCAGTTTTGTGCCAAGTTTCAAAGTGCCCTCACTACCTTCTCTTACCATGGGAAAGGCTTGGTGCTGTAGGTTACTGTCACCTTTCAATAATCAGCAAAAAATATAATTGATGTCATGGGACCAGGATATGCTGAATACTGTAACAATCACACAAGTTTGGTACTATCAACCCAAATTTCTTAGAAATACTTTAAAATGAGGACAGTCTTGGTGCCATGAACCAAGTCTTCCGTTCTTCCCGCTCCTAGGAGATGACAGCTTGGTTCTGTGGGCCAAGGTCTTCCCAAGAGTTTTTGGTACCAGGTAACAGCCTAGGTCTCGTGGGCCTATGTCTTCAGTCTAGTCTCTGTTATCAATTGGTTGGTCTTGACCTTGTGGGCCTGGGACTGCCAAATAATTCCTTTTAGGAGATCCAGGCCTGCTGCCAGTGGAATGAAGACTTCCACTGTCTTCATTCTAATATCTCTTCCATAAAGGATCATTGCTGTATGCCTAAGGCTTCAGGCAACATTTGTTCAGATAGGTCAGGCTTAGAACCATGGGCCCAGGGCACCCCTTCAGTCTCTGTTAGGGAAAATCAGAAGGAATGCTGTGGGCCAATTTCTCAGCTCTACTTCCTGGAAATAGGGAAAGGGATTGGACCTGCAAATCAAAGTCAGCACTCTGGTTCCTGATTAGAAATCCAGTCAGAAGACAAGGTCTTAGGTCTCGAGTTAAGATTATCTTACCTGAGGACTGATTGCCCTATGGTTCTCCTCTCTGCAAGTTTTTAGGGTGGGTATGTTTACAGCCATTTGTATCAATCTCCCTTGTACTTATTGTTAGGAAAAGACAGGCTTCGTGCCTTGGACCCCTGTCACAACTCCACATCCTTTAAAGGGAAGAGTGTTGCTGGTATGAATGGAAGTCCCATTTTTTCTTCTGTTCAGAGAAGACAGCTTTGTTTGTGAGCCATGCAGTTCACATTAGTTTCTGTTCACAGGGGCTACCTCGAATGTAGTTTTGAGTAGTCGTTTCATCTAGTCTGTTATCAATTAGACAGTTTTGAACTTAGAAACCTGGGCCTGCACTCTAGTTCCTGTGAGGAGAGTCCAGGCTTGGTGTCATATGCCTAAATCTCTATTCTAGTTTCTCTTGCATAAAGACAGGCTGTTGCTGTTGGCCTAGGACACCACTCGACATTCGTGCAGGGAGAACAGGCTTAGAACTTTGTTCTCAGGCTACCGCTTTAGTCTCTGTCAGGAAAGTATTGAAGAAATGCTGGGCCAAAGTCTCAGCTCAACCTCCTGGAATAGGTGAAAGGATTGGACGTACAAGCCAAAGTCACCACTTTTGCTCCTAACAGATATTCTAGGCCTAGCGTCAAGGTTCTACTTCTATAAGAAAGGCATTCTTACCAGATGAAAGGCTGCCTTTGAGGTTTAGGGTCTCCAATCTACTAATTTTCAATGAGGATGGGCTGGGTGGTTTTAGAACAGGGCTCTGTTGTATTATTGTTAGGAAGAGACTGGCTTTCTGTCATGGGCCCAAGTCTCCAGTCTACATCATTTAAAGGGAGGACAGTACTGTTACCATGAACAGAGGTCTCTTTCTTTTCTGTAAGAGTAGACAGCTTTGGTCTTTGGGCCATGCACTGCACATTAGTTTCCATCATAGGGTCTAAGTTGTTGGTAGTATGAGTAGATCTTCTGCCTAGTCTGTTCAAAATTAGACAATGTTCACCTCAGGACCATGGCTCCGTGGGAGTCACGACAGGATCACGTGACCGTCCTTTGGGAATCACTTGCCAATCAAGAAAGTAGACTGTATGAAACACAGGGAGATCATGTGACACATGGGAATGACATAGTGCTCCCTTTGGAATGACAAGTGCATATCACCTGATATAATTCACATAAACACTGAGAAAACATTAGTCTCAGTATAACAGAAAGTAGCCAAGACAGCCTCCTAACTGACCTCCAATTAAATGTCATGTCCATATTACAAAACTTACTTGAGATCAACAGTATATGTGACCAGATAATGATCCTTAATTTGCCTCAGGTTTTGTCTGTTGTCAGGAAACCTGCTTTGTGGTAGTGGAGGCTGTGGTCGCGTATTGGCGGTGTTAAAACTTGGAGGCTTAGTGTGCTGTGAGGAAGTGACTGCATAGCGGAGGAAACAACAGCCACCAGTTTGCTCTATTGTAGGTGAAATGTTGAGACATTGTGAGGATACCTCTTCATGGCATAAAGAACTGCTTCCTCAGAATTCCTCTATAGCAAACCTCAAACTATAGATTCTGAGAAGGACTAGCTTAACGACCATATAAAGAAAGCTGAGACATAGTCGATGAGGCAATTTCTTCAATGTGTTTTGGAAACCCTTGGTTTAGGCCAGCAGAAGAAAAGGAGGTAGAAGCACCTGAAAATCTTATAGCAAAGACGTGCAAATCTCACGATATTCACGGGCTGCTCCTTGGGAATCACATGACCATCAAGAGCCCGTCCTGAGAACATCACATCATTGAGCGATTCTGTGGCACTCACTTTTCAGTTACTTGTCTACATTCCTTGGTAAAATTCACATAAACGGAGAAACACCTCACTTCCCTCCAATCAAAATGTTAGGTCTTCTTGAGAAGACTTGCTTGAGGACAGTGGTGTAGGCTACCAGATAGTGATCCTTAGATAAATGGCCTGAGGTCAGGCAACATGATTGAAGACAAAGTGAGCAGCTGTCACACATTTAGCGCGTTGAAATTTGGAGCAAGAGTCTGCTTGAGGAAGCTACTTCAGAGAGGTGGAAACAGTAGCCACCTTTTTGCTGTATTGTAGCAAAATTCCTGAGTCATTGTGAATAGAACTCTTAATGGTTTCAGGTGTGAATCTTGCATTATTCTTAGATGCAGACTTAGGCCACTAATGTCGGGAGGGAATTGCTTAATAGCCAATGCATCAATGCTGAAATATTGAAAATGTGTAGTATATGAGACATGTTTTGAAACACTTGGTTGAGGGTATGGGAAGAGGAATAAGGTAGAAGTCATCTGAAAATCACATAGCAATCACTAGGCAATTATGCAGCGATCAAGTGAACACTTCGTAGAATTCACAGGGGTCATTGAAGACCTATCAGGAATCATTTGTCTACCAGATGAGTTGTCTTGTTACTGTGGGCATAGGTTTTCACTATACTACTGAAAATTAGCCAAGCTTGGGTGTGTGGGAAACGTTATCTACTCGAGTTTACGTTGAAAATGAGACCGGCACGGTGTTGTGTTGTCAAACTTCCACTCTTCTTCCCCTGCTACATGCAGAGGACTGGTTCATGAGCCGTGGACTTCTATCAACTTTTTTTTTTTTCTACCAAGGTGGTCTTGTTACCATGTGCCAAGTCCTCCACCGAAGTTTCCATTATGAAAATTTAGGCTAGAAAATTTATGTCTCCAATCTACTTTCTTGAAATAGGAACAATGCTTGGTCATGTTTCCAAACTCCCCAATCGAGTTACTGAAAGAAGAGTACAGTTTTTGTGCCAAGTTTCTAAGTGCCTACACAAACTTCTCTTACCAAGAGAAAGGCTTGGTGCTGTAGGTTATGGTCGGTTTTCAAGAACTGGCAAAAGGGAAAATTGGTGACATGGGACCAGGATGTGCTGAATGAACACTTAGGATGACACAAGGTTTTTGCCTTTGGCTCAAATTTCTGTCATAAATGCTTTAAAGAGAAGACAGTCTTGGTGGCATGAAGCGAATAGTCTGTTTTTTTCTCTCCTAAGAGACGATATCTTGATTCTGTGGGCCAAAGTCTCCAAAAGAATTTCTGGTAGCAGGAGCCATGCTGGGTACGGTGGGCCTAGATCTTCAGCCTGGACTGTGTTACCAATTGGATGATCTTGACATTGTGGTCATGGGGCTTTCAGCTAGTTCATTTCTAGAGGTCCAGGCTTGGTGCTGATTTCCAGAGTCTTCATTCTAGTTTCTCTTCCTTAAAGAAGGCTCGTTGCTCTGTGCCTAGGACTCTAGGCAACATTCGCTCAGAGAGGACAGGCTTAGACCATGGGCTCATGCCACCCCTTCAGTCTCTGTTAGAAAAAGACAGAAGAAATTCTGTGGGCCAATTTCTCAACTCTACTTCCTGGAAATAGGGGAAGAGATGGAAACTCCAAACCAAGGTCAGAACTCTGGTTCCTGATTGGAAATACTGGCAGGAGTAAAGGTCCTAGAACTCAAGTTAAGATTATCTTACCTGATGACAGGCTTGCTCTGTGAGGAAAAGTCTCCTTTCTATTAGTTTTCAGAGAGGACAGGTTTATTGCCATGGGTCCCAGTCTACCTTGCATTTATTGTTAGGAAAAGACAGGCTGTGTGCCTTGGACTGATGTCACCACATCACATCCTTTCAAGGGAAGACAGTGTAGATGGTACAAATGGAGGCCTCCGTTTTGTTGTTGTTGTTGTTGTTGTTCAGTGAAGATAGCTTTGCTCGTGGGCCATGTTCTCCACATGAGTTTCTGTTCACAGGGGCTTCCTTGGGTATAGTGTGAGTAGTTGTTTCATCTAGTCTGTTATCAATTAGACAGTCTTGATCTTGGGAGTCTGGGCCTACACTCTAGTTCCTGTGAGGAGAGTCCAGGCTTGGTGTCACAGGCCTAAGTCTCCATTCTAAATTCCCTTGCATAAAGACATGCTGTTGCTGTTGGCCTAGGACACCACTAGACATTCGATCAGGGAGGACAGACTTAGACCCATGGGCCCACCAGCACCTCAGTCGCTATTAGTAAAAGACGGAAGAAATGCTGTGGGATGAAGTCTCAGCTTTACCTCCTGGAAAACGTGAAGGGATTGGAAATGCAAGCCATAGTCACCACTCTCACTCCTGTGAGAAATTCCAGACCTGGAGCCAAGGTTTTAGTTCTCCAAGAAAAATATTCTTAGCAGATGAAAGACAGGCCTTGTGGTTTAAGGTCTCCAATCTACTAATTATCAACAAGGACGGGCTTGGTGTCCTTAGGGCTCCATTGTATTATTGTTAGGAAAAGACTGGATTTGTGTCATGGATCTAGGTCTACAGTCTACATCATTTGAAGGGAGGACAACATTGTTGCCATGAAAGGAGGTCTCCTTTCTCTTCTGAACAGTAGACTGCTTTGGTCTGTGGGCCATGCACTGCACATCAGTTTCTGTCACAGGGTCTATGTTGTTGGTAGTATGAGTAGGTCTTCTGCCTATCCTGTTCAAAATTAGACAGGGTTAACCTTGGGACCATGGCCCCACGAGAGTCATGAAAGGGTTACATGACTGCCACGTGAGAATCACTTGCCCATCAAGAAACTGGACTGTACGAAACACAGAAAGATCATGTGACAGATGGGGATGACGTAGTGCTCCCTTTGGAATGACAAGTGCATATCACTTGATAAAATTCACATAAACACAGAGAAAACATTAGACTCTGTGTAACAGAAAGTGGCCAAGACATCCTCCTAAATTACCTCCAATAGAATGTTGTCTCCTCATTACAAAACTTAATTGAGGTCAACAATATATGCTGCCAGACAATGATACTTAATTCATCTCAGGTTTTGTCTGTTTCAAGAAACCTGCTTTATAGCAGTAGAGGTGGTGGTCACATATTGGCCACATTGAAACCTGGAGGCTACGTGTGCTATGAAGAAGTGACTGCATAGTGGTGGAAACAACAGCTGCCATTTGACTGTAATGTAGGTAAAATACTGAGTCATTGTGAGGATACCTCTTCATGGCACAATGAAAGTCTGCCTCAGAATTTCTCCATAGCAAACCTCAGACTACAAATTCTGAGAAAGACTGGCTTAATGACCATAAAAAGAAAGCCGAGATATAGTCACTGAGTCAATTTCTTCAATGCGTTCTGGAAACCCTTGGTTTAGGCCAGCAGAGGAAAATGAGGTGGAAGTCACCTGATAATCTCGTAGCAAAGACGCACAAATATCATGATATTCATGGGGCTGCCCTACTGGAATCACGTGACTATCAAGAGACTGGCCTGGGGGCATCACAGGGAGATCACCTGACATTGGGTGATGGTGTGGTGCTCACTTTTGAGTTACCTGTCTACATTTCTTGGTAAAATTCACATAAAAACTGAGAAAAGGAGAGTCCATGTTTAAAAGAGTGTGGCTGAGACAGCCACCTCACTGCCCTTCAATCAAAATGTCAGGTCTGCATGAGAAGACTTGCTTTAGGATAGCAGTGTAGGCTACCAGACAGTGATCCTTATATAACTGGTCTGAGGTTTTGGCTGCAGTCATGCAACCTGCTTGAAGGCAATGGGAGCAGTTGTCACACATTAAGCACGTTGAAATTTAGAGGCTTACTCTGCTTGAGGAAGCTACTTTAAAGCAATGGAAACAGCAGATGCCATTTTGTTGTATTGTAGGAAAAATGCTGAGACATTGTGAGCATAACTCTTAATGGATTTAGGTGCTGCGAATTACACACTATTCTTGTATGTGGACCTTAGGCCACTACCATTGAGTGGGAATTGCTTAATGGCCAATGCATCAGTTTTAAAATATTGAAAATGTGCAGTTTATGAGAAGTGATTTGAAAACACTTGTTCGATGATAGGGGAAGAGGAATAAGGTGGAAGTCATCTGAAAATCACATAGCAATCTCTAGAGAATCATATGGTGGTCACATGAACAACTCTCCGGATTCACATGGAGATCATAGAAGACCCTGTGGGAATCGTTTGTCTACCAGATGAGTTGTCTTGTTACTGTGGGCATAGGTTTTCACTCTACTTCTTAGAATGAACATGGCTTGAGTGTGTGAGAAACGTTATCTACTCAAGTTTATTTAGAAAATGAGATCAGCATGGTATTGTGCTTTCAAACATCCAGTCTACTTCACTCAATCTGGGCAGAGTACTAGGTCATGGACCATGGACTTCTATCAACTTTTTTTTTCCCCTACCAATATGGTATTGTTGCTAGGCACCAAATTCTCCACCAAAGTTTCCATTATGAAAATTTAGGCTAGAATCTGTGAGCCAAGGTCTCTATTCTACTTACTGGAAATAGGAAAAATGCTTGGCCGAGCTTCCAAGCTCCCTAACTGAGTTCCTGAAAGAAAAGTCTAAGCTTTGTGCCAAGTTTCTAAGTGCCCACATTCCTTCTCTTCCCAGGGGAAAGCCTTAGTGCTGTAGGTTATGGTCACCTTTCAATAACTGGCAAAAGGGAAAATTGGTAATGTGGAACGAGGTTGTGCTGAATGGACTATTAGGATGACACAAGTTTAGTGCCATCAACCCAAATTTCTATCATAAATGCTTTAAAGGAAGGACAGTCTTGGTGTCATGAACCAAGACCTCTATTCTTTCTCTTCCTAGGAGATGACATCTTGGTTCTGTGGGCCAAGTTCTCTCCAATAGTTTCTGGTAGAAGGGCCATGCTGGGCGTTTTGGGCCTAGGTCTTCAGTCTGGACTTTGTTACCAATTAGATGGTCTTGACCTTGTGGACCTGGGGCACCAACTAGTTCTTTTTAGGAGGTCCAGGCTTGGTGCCGATTTACACAGTCTCCATTATAGTTTCTCTTCCATAAAGAAGGCTTGTTGCTGTGTGCCTAGGTCTCCAGGCAATATTTGTTCAGTGAGGACAGACTTAGAACTGTGGGTCCAGAGAACCTTTTCAGTCTCTGTTATGAAAAAAACAGAAGAAGTGCTATGGGCTAATTTCTCAGCTCTACTTCCCTGAAATAGGAGAAGGGATGGAAACTGCAAACCAAGGTCAGCACTCTGTATCCTGATTAGAAATCAAGGCAGGAGACAAGGTTCTAAGTCTCAAGTTAAGATTCTCTTACTTGAGGACAGGCTTGCCCTGTAGGGTAAGGTCTCCTCTTTATTAGTTTTCAGAGAGGACAGGTTTATTGCCATGAGTACCAACCTCCCTTGTACTTATTGTTAGGACAAGTCAGGCTCTGTGTCTTTGGCCCATGATACCACTCCACATCCATTCAAAGGAAGACAATATTGCTGGTATGAATGGAGACCTCCATTCTTTCTTTGTTCAGAGAAGACAGCTTTGTTTGTGGGCTATGCACTGCACATGTATTTCTGTTCACAGGGGCTACCTTGGGTGTAGTGTGAGTAGTTGTTTCTAATAAGCTGTTATTAATTACATGGTCTTGACCTTGTGAGCCTGGGCCTGCACTTTAGTTTCTATGAGGAGAGTCCAGGCTTGGTGTCACAGGCCTAAATCTCTATTCTAGTTCCTCTTGCATAAAGACAGGCTTTTCGCTGTGGGTCTAAAACACCACTTGACAATAGTTCATGGAAGACAGGCTTAAAACCTTGGGCCCAGGCCTGTTCTTCAGTCATTGTTAGGAAAAGACAGAAGAAATGATATGGGACGAGGTCTCAGCTTTATCTCTTGGAAAATGTGACGGGATTGGAACTACAAGCCAAAGTCATCACTCTCACACCTAATAGAAATGCCAGGCATGGGGCCATGATTATGGTTATCCTAGAAAGATATTCTTCCCAGAGGAATGACTGGCCTTGTGGTTTAAGTTATCCAATCTACTAATTTTCAATGAGGACAAGCTTATGGCTTTAGACTATAGCTCCATTTTATTATTGTTCGGAAGAGACTGCCTTTATATCATCGACTCGGGTCTCCAATCTATATCACTTTAAGGTAGAACAGTACTGTTACCATGAACAGAGATCTCCTTTCTTTTCTGCATGAGCAAACTACTTTGGTCTGTGGGCCATTCACTCTGTATAGGTTGTTGGTAGTGTGAGTAGACCTTTAGCCTAGTCTTTTCATAATTAGATTGTGTTAACCTCAGGACCACGGCCTCACAGGAGTCACAACAGGATCACGTGACTGCGCTGTGAGAATAACATACCCAACAAGAGACTGGACTGTATGAAACACAGGAAGATCATGTGACACATGGGGATGATGTAGTGCTCTCTTTGGGATGAAGAGTGCTTATCACTTGATAAAATTCTCATTAGTCTCTGTGTAACAGAATATGGTCAAGACATCCTCCTAACTGACCTCCAATGGAATGTTGTGTTCACATTACAAAACTTACTTGAGGTCAATGGTATATGTGGCCAGACAGTGATCCTTAATTAGCCTCAGGTATTGTCTGTTGTAATGAAACCTGCTTTGTGACAGTGGAGGTGGCAGTCACATATTGGTCTCATTGAAACCTGGATACTGAGTACTGAGTGTGGTGTGAGGAAGCAACTAAATTGTGATGGAAATAACAGTTATCATTTTGCTGTATTGTAGCTAAAATGCTGAGTCATTATGAGGATACCTTTTCATGGCAGAATGAAAGGCTGCCTCATAATTCCCCTATAACAAACCTCAGATTGCAAATTCTGAGAGGAAGTAGCTTAAATAACATAAAAAGAAACCACAGATAGTGAGTGACATTGAGGCAGTTCCTTCAAAGTGTTCTGGAAACACTTGGTTTACACTATCAGAGGAAAATGAGGTGGAAGTCACCTGAAAATCTTGAAGCAAGAACGTGAGAATCTCATGATATTCATGTGGCTGCCCCTTGGGAATCACGTGACCATCAAGCCTGGTCTGAAGGCATCGCATGGAGATCACATGACATTGGGTAATGGTATGGCGCACACATTTGAGTTACTCTTCTACATTCCTTAGCAATTTTCACTAAACACTGAGGCCTCCGTTCTTCCTCCTGATGGTTGTGGGGCGACAATGCATAAAGCTCCATCTAATGAATCTGGGCTCAGGTATGTGAGGGTTTGGGATCTTATCAGGTACATTTCTTCTCGTTACTCACACAAAGTGGATGAATAATGCTACCACATCACTAAACAAATGTGTATATCCTAGAATTCTCATAGAAATGGTCAGGGAGTCACACACGCAAAGGTACTCACATATTTCCACCCGCCTGGATATCATACAACCACATCTGTATTTCACACAGTATTACACAGAGAAACACACACACACACACACACACACACACACACACAAACACGTGCACACAGGGATACTGTAACTCCCAGCCAGAAACCTATTTGAGCTCAGTTCTTTAGAGTGAGGGACATAGAACAGGTCCACCACACCCAAAGAAGGTGGAAAAGTGAGGCAAGCTGGGCATTACCTCTTTGATATAGACACATGAAGACACTCTAAGTCATGGTGAACTCCCATCCAGGATCATATGGCCTCCAGAAGTCTTTTCCTTTGGCGCCTTTCACAACTGGGCCGAGCTCGGTCTCCTCAGCCCTGTTGCTTCCTGGCCTCAGGAGTTAAGGGAGTATGCCTGGCAGCATAACTGGTGGAGGGGACTTGGGTCTTGCCTTCTGAGGTGCTGGCTGGGCCCAATAACATATAACCAAAATCTCTGCCCCCAGGACCCAGTCCCTGGCTGCCCCAGCCTGGCTGGGAAGTGGGCTTGAGAGCAGCCAAGGTCCCAGGTGCAGGGTTATTACTAATGATCCAAAGACCTGCTGTGCATAAACAGATTGTCCACTGTGATGGGGAAGGAGGGTAGTGTGGGCCACCTGTGTTGGAATAGGTAGGTGAGGATCACAGGTGTTTAGAGGTGAGAAGGAAGATGGTCAAACGGGAGGTGGGTAGGGGGTAGAATTGGCAGCAAGTGAGAACAGAAACGTGGAGTATGAAAGGAATGAGCTGTCGAAGAAGGTGGAAGGGCCCTGGGAATGAACTTGGCAGCTGAGATTAGAAGGAAAATAGTTCAAAGCATCTGGAAAAAGAGTGGGCTGCTGTGTCAGGGGAAGACACGGTAGAGAAAAAGAGGAGTAGAGTGCCCCAGGCCCAATACTAATCAATTCGATGGACAACAGCTGTGATTAATTAACAGTTAACTCTGCCTCCAAGGAGTGGTGATTGGGCAACTTACCTCTGACAATCAAGGGACCCTGAGAAGCTGAACCCCTGTCAAATGGCCCTTTCCTGCTCAGAACTCCCCTCTGGGGTTTCCAAGTGCCCTAGGCTTGGTGTTCTAGACTTGTTTACATAATAGTCTTGGGATGACAGAGCCAGACTCAGAGAAGTTCCAGTATGGAGCACAAGGGAAGAAAAAGTGGCTTGTGTTCACTTCCAAATCAGTCAAGAGGCCCGGGGCAAGAGCATGAATATTGGTGATCCGGAAGTTCCGAGTAGATGAGACTGGAAGCACCCTTGCCCACAGCCCCACAGACCTTTTAGGGTTTAAGCAGGTACCATTTCCCGGGGTGGAGGCAGGGCAGGGACTCACACACCTCCCAAATCCAGGCACGTTCTAGGCCAGGAGCCCAGCATTTTCAAAATAACAAGGCAAGTTCTTGACCTGGGCCTTCTGTGAAACTTGTTTCCTTCATACCTACCGCTCTCCTGGCCAGTGGCCGGGGGTAACGTTATGCAAAAATCCCAAAAGCTCCAAAAATCAGACCAGCAAAAGTCCAAGCAGTAACCCAGAGAGAAAGAGAACTCAGGTTTATTACACCAGTGGTCTCAGAAGAGCTAGTGCTCTGAAAATCTGGGCAGCGAGTTTAGGGGCAATTTCGCTTTTATACCCAGTTGTTACAGTTGGCATGGGCTGATTTACAGACTCCTGAAATTGCTATGGGCTATGGGCAGTTATAGAGCATGGGATTTTTCAAACAAGCACTAAGGCAATACATCTTTTCAAACTAAAACAATACAAGCACTAAAGCAATACATCTTAAAGGGGAAGGGATACATCTGTCTAAACACTAGAAGCAGTATATCTTAAGAGGAGGGTGCATTCTCAGTTGACCCTGAGATCTTTGGCCTATGTAGCAAGCATGTTTACAGAAGCAGAACAAAGAACTAATTAGAAATATAGGCCATTTAAGTGAGAAATTCTTCTTCAATAACAGCCTTGACCAAGCCATGGGCAGTGGCCTCATTTTACTGCCAGAGTGGCATTTGTGTGTCGTGAACTGAAAATGCCAGGTCAGGACTGCCATGTACAGCAGTATTAATACTAGAACCCTCCTGGAGCCACCACCAGTGTATCGCACCACTGCATCCCCAGCCTCAGCAAAGAGTGGACTAGGGGCACTGGCCACCCACTCTCTACCAGCCCCAGTGCTCCTGGAGTCCCCAGGAGAACCAAGGCTCAGGACGCCTGCACTGTCCTGTGCCAGGGTTCAGCCATTAGCTGCCTGCCTGCTGGGAGGCCAGCCTCCACTGCCACACATTGACCTTCTTGGCCTTCCTAATCATGGTTTCATCTGCATTGTATTTGGCGAGATGCCATAAGTTGTCCTATTAAGGCCAATGGCCGATCCAGCCACCACTGTTTAGTCCAGAGATGACCAGTCGCCAGACAGCCCTGGGAATTTTGGAGCTACATTCTGCCTAGAATTCAGGCTTCTGCCACTGAAGAGCTCCTACACTCACCCATTCATTTTGAGACTGGCTCTTTGAAGCAATTCCCCTCTCAAACAAGGGAAGGAAACCCTGTCAGACTGAAAGAGACAAGGCCCTCATGATTTCGCTCTCGTGTGGACTTGAAAAGGAGAGCAAGACACCGATAGGCAAACAAAAGCCAATTCAGAGACTAAGGGCAGTAAAAGAAGAACAAAATGTGTGTAAAGGGGCTCAGCATTTGGGGGAAAATGACACACCAGGCAGCAAGTGCCAAGCAGTCCATCCAGGAGACAGATTATGGAGGAGAAGGCAGCTCCCCTGACATGTACATAAGGGTGTTAAGCAGCGTAGCCCCGCTAGGTTTTGTTGAGTCCAATGGAGAGATCATGACAGGTTTTGAGGCACCAAACCCTAGTCTGGCATTCTCTTGATGACAGATTTCTGGACACACTGGGAAGTTGTTTAGATTTGCTGCTATCGTTTTCCGTCCTGTCACAGAGCCACCAAGCAGAGACTATTGGAGGCACCTGAATGCCGTTTGAATTGGAGCAGCAGTCCCGGTGCCTCAGTGTATCCTGAGACTATGTCTATCACATTCATCCTGCATTTTGAAAACGGGAAGGACTCCAAAAGGTTATGTTCGACTCTTCCTGTGAAGTTGGTCCTCCAGAGCAGGAAGAGGGACAGGGTAATCCATTCCGGAAAAGGGGAACAAGAAACAGGGAAAAGAAAAGATGGCTGGGACTCTGCTGAGAGCGGGACACTCAGGACCCTTTCTCAAATGTTTAGAAACATTCACATTTGGAGAACAATGAACAGCCTTGTGGATAACAAAGGGAACATGGGAGCCATTAGTTCTGTTGGCCTCAGGCTACATAAGGTATCCCTGGGACCTCAGCGGATGCCAATTTTTTCATAATCTTGCCCTGTCAAGGTGATTCTATCTGTCTGAAACTCTATCATGATTGCTCCCCAGAAACAATCCAGATTCGTTAAGAGACAGGATGGTCCAGGATGTGAAGTCTTCCCTGAAGCAAATCCTGCCCAATGGATCATTGCATCAATTCTTCTCAGACATCAAATGAGAACAGGGTTGGGTGAGGGAGAAAGGGGCCAGAGAATCAATTGGTGGCTGCTGTGTGTGAACTCTGGGCCCACTGCTGAGTTCTCTGGAATTCACACATGATACGGCTGGCCACTAGAAATGTGGGTCATCTCGCATACCCATTTACAAGGTCACTAAAAATTCCATACATGAAGTAAAAAAGGGAGAGTGAAGGTCAAGGTCACCTTGGAGCTAATGAAATGTTCTCTACTCAGAATGGAGGAAAACATCTGAGAGACATCAGTCAGTCCTCTCCCCAGCCACCTGGTTTATGGACAGTGCTGTGGCCTCAGAAGGACTGGGCCTCCTTTGGTCCCTGATGTCGAGCATGTCAGCTACCTCCTGAGAACAGGAGATACTGGTCCTGACCTGGATACTAGCCAGAAAAGGCTGTGGGAATCCTGATGGTTGTCAGAAGACAGCACATGAAGCTCCATCTAATGAATCTGGGCTCTGCTGTGTGGGGGATAGGATCTTATTGGTTGCCTTTCTTTTCTTTACTTACACAAAGTGGATGAACAATG
The DNA here is from genome assembly GCF_000151845.1 of Pteropus vampyrus. Taxonomy (NCBI): domain Eukaryota; kingdom Metazoa; phylum Chordata; class Mammalia; order Chiroptera; family Pteropodidae; genus Pteropus; species Pteropus vampyrus. The sequence continues at coordinate 4,520,898 of NW_011888998.1, read as the reverse complement.
CTCCCACATCTTTGAACAAATGTGAATTTCATAGAACTCTCATAGAAATGTTCAGGGAGTCACACACATGAGGGCACTCATATATTTCCACTTACCTGGATATCACAAAACCTCATCTCTATATCACACACTTGCAGATACAAACACATCCACACACACACAAACACACATGTGCACACATACAGACGTACACACACAAACAGGGATACTGTAAACTCTCAGCTAGAAACATATACGAGCTTAGTTCTTTAGAGTGTGAGGGACATAGAACAGGTCCACCACACCCAAAGTGGGTGGAAAAGTGGCTTTGCCTCTTTGATATAGACACATGAAGACACTCTAAGTCATGGAGGCCTCTCATCCGGGATCATATGGCCTCCAGAGGTCTTTCCCTTAGGCACCTTTCACAAGTGGGCCGAGCTTAGTCTCCTCAGCCCTGTTACTTCCTAGCCTCAGAAGTAAACGGAATATGCCTGGCAGCATAGCTGGTGGATGGGAATTGGGGTCTTGCCTTCTGAGGTGCTGGCCAGGCCTAATAACGTATAACAAAACCTCTGCCCCAGGACCTAGTCCCTGGCTGTCCCAGCCTGACTGGGAGTGGGCTTGAGAGCAACCAAGGTCCCAGGAGCAGGGTTCTTGCTGGTGGTCCAAAAACCTGCTGTGCGTAAATAGACTGTCCACAGTGATGGGGGAAGGAGTAGGGTAGTATGGTCCAGCTGTGTTAGAATAGGTGAGGATCACAGGTGTTTAGAGATACGAACGAAGATGGTCAAATGGGAGGTGGGAGGGCAGTTAAATTGGCAGCAAGGGAGTATGGAAACATGGAGTAGGAAGGAAATGGGCTGGCTGGAGGCCGAAGTGTTGGAAGGGCCCTGGGAACAGACTTAGCAGCTGAGATTAGAAGGAAATGCAATGAGGAGTCTCAAAAAAGAGTGAGGCTGCTGTGTCTGGGGAAGGCACAGTAGAGGATAGAAGGAGAGGATAGAAGGAGAGTGCCACAGGCTTGACCCTAATCAATTCGATGAACAACAGCTTTGATTAAATGACAGCTAGTCCTGCCTCCAAGGGGAACTGATTGGGCAACTCATCTCTGCAAATCAAGGGACCCTGAGAAGCTGAACTCCTATCCAGTGGCCCCTTTCTACCCAGAGCTCCCTTCTGGGGGTTCCAAGTGCCCTAGGCCTGGCTGTGACTAGTTTACATAAGTGTCTAGGGATGACAGATCAAGACTCAGAGTAGAAGCTCCAGAGGGGAGAATAAGAGGGGAAAAAGTGGCTTGTGTTCACTTCTGAATTAGTCAAGAGGCCCGGGGTAAGAGCATGAATATCGGTGACCCAGAAGTTCAGGGTAGCTGTGAGGCTGGAAATACCCCTGACTTCTCCCTGCAGACCTTTTGGGGTTTATGCAGGTAACATTTCCCAGGGTGTGGGCAGGGCGAGGACTCACAGACATCCCAATTCCAGGCCCTTTTCTTGCTAAGGGCCCAAGGTGTTCGAAATAACAAGGTCATTTCTTGTCCTGGGCCTTCTATGAAATTTGTTTCCTTCATACCTACCACCTTGCTGGCAGGCGGCTGGTGATAATATCCTTGACTGGGCCATGGGCCACAGCCTCATTTTGTTTTGGAAAAATCCCAAAACCAGTCCAGCAAAAAACTAAGCAGTCCATTTGGAGAGAAAGAGAACTCTATTATATTACACGCAGTCCCAGAGGAGCTAACGTTCTGAAAGTCTGGGCCTTGAGCTATGTTGTAACATTCCTTATATACTAGTCTATTACACAAGCTGATTTGTTGATTTGAACTTAGACCATTACAAAGCAGAGGGAGTTGCTATGTTTACAGGAAGTAACATTGGTAGAAGTTCAGAAGTTGCTATGGATTACCAGTGGTTATAAATTGTTCAGGAAGCAGGAGTTTCTAGAGTACAAAGTGTTACAAGAGACAGGAGCTGCTAGGGGTACAGTTACATTTACAGGTCAAGCAAAGTGAAAATGAGTTTAGCAAGCATATTTACAGAAACAGAACAGAAAGCTGATTAGTCTTTTTAATTTGAAGTCCCCAAATTTCTTCTTCATTCCCCCCTTTGATACCCATCTAAATTTTTTTAGGGCATCACCTTTTTGATTTCCCTCTTGTTCTCCCTGAGCTAGAGATTGGTAATTCCACTGCATAAGGATCTTTGCTGCATTCTTTCTCTTTGAAATTGCCTCAAGCATTGGTACACATAGGATCCTCTCTTTTTAACTCTTGCTGTCTCATGTTTTACTTGTGATGATGATAGCCTATTCTTTAAATTTATTTAACATGCATGTTTTCTCAAATTCTACCAGGCTGTGATTCTTATTTTTTTCTTCCTTCCTCTTTTGTATACACTTTTCCCTAGGGTGTTTCCTCATCTTACTTTATTTTATCTACACATTCTCCAGTACCTAGGTCCCTGTTCAGGCACCACTTGTCACATCCAGCAAGTGGTAAATCCTGCCACATCCAGTGTGGCTCTGGAAAATATACCTTTGTTATCTCCAAGCTAGTGCACCACCTTCGTGTTCTTCATACATAGCAGGGAGTGATATTCAGGGAGTAAGCTATTTCTTCGGCTATCCCGAGAAATAAGTTTTAATCGATTGTGGCAGTGGGGGGTAGGGGTTCAGTTACTTCCTTGTAGAAAATCTTATAAATGTGAAAAATTTGAGCTGGATAATACTTGACCTCTAATACAAATTTGAACATAGGGATTTTGGTCTATCTGAATTTGTTTACAGAGAAATGAGGTGCCAGGTGCTAGTTCAGTGCTAGTAAATTTTCACGTGAAGTTTGTGAAGAATAAACTAATGTGACTGCCTCCTACCCTCATATTTGCTTTCATTATAAACTTAAGTCTGACTCAATATATCAATTATTTTCCTACGCCCCCCTCTTGCATTTTCAAAACTTCATGACTTTAGACTACTTCTAAAGAAGTCCATGAACTTTAATATGCCTCACATTTCGAAGTTTAGGTGAGCAAATTATATGTGAAACTAAATTCTGACAAGTATGTACCTGAATTAAGATGTTTCCAAATACATTTTAAAGGATCATTTGAATTTTTTATTTTAATTTGCAAACTATTCAATACATCAGATTATTATAAAGTTATAAAGTTAGTCATTAATCTGCATTACAATTTAGTTAAAGCTCTAGATTTATTGATTTTATCAAGTAGAAGAATTATGAATTGCCCTTACATTTTTCCTACATAAAGTTCATACCTGCCTGGGATTTTCTTTTACCCTATTCTGGGTTAATACAGGTCTATCGGTCTATTCTGCTGATTAAATGAATTTTGCCCCAATTCTAATTTTCATAGCTAATTTTGCTTAGGAAATTCAGTCTTTCTTAAAATAGAATATACTATACTATACTTTCATTCTCAATTAAGATTTAAATCTCCAGACATTTAAACTTCCTTTTAGAAACCACATCGTAGTTTCTTAAATTCTCACTTGAATTCTCTGTTTTTTGCTAATCTGAAACATTGACTACCAATGGTATAACTAACTACTATTCTGGACAGATAATCACATTTAATAGTCTATATCTAGCCTATATAGAGCTCTTTTGGAGAGTTAATTCAGTTTGCTTAGAAGATACCTTTAAAATCTAAATGGTTGGTTTTTATATTTATGGCCAATTCAAATTATTATTAGCATATGAAATACATACTACCTTTGCATTTTAGAAGACAGCTAGTTACAACCTGAATTCCAGAGGCCTTGTATTTGTTGGCTTAGAGGCTTTTAGATAAGCAATGTTATGCTTCTTGGAATCATTGTTGTGGAAAAACTCCAATGGGGGTTCAAGGGGTTGGTTATGATAATTCTAATTGCTTGCACATATGTGTAGTGCAGTTTGATAAAGTTACCTCTTTTCAAAAACTTTCAGTGGGAGGGTTAGTTGGGTTATAACATATATAAGGTTGACTACTTCCTGGATTACAAACTGAATATTGAGTCTGTTTATAGGTACAAATCCCTTTCTGAATTCCCTGACATTCATAATAGCTATAGAAAAGTAAGGTAGTGGAAATTCTCTTACCTCCTTTGGTGCCATGAATATATAGCTTTAATTTCCCTCCCTCTCCAGTGTCTAATTATAAGGAGTCCCATGATGAAATTCCTCAGGCTTCGGTCGTGCGTGAACCAGCCAGCTTCCAGTTGGAGCAGAGCATGTTGTCTTCCTTAGGGTCAACTTATGAGAGTTGGTGGGACCTGTCTGCGCCATCCACGAAGGAGTTTCTGCAGGAGATGGCTATGGTGAAGATCTGGACAGTTTGGATAGCTGGTCCTTAAGCTTAACCACACTGACAAACCAGGCAAAACTTAGAGAATCTGGTTGAATTAGTAATGTTTTGGTTGATTTTGCAAATAAATGTATCCAAACAGTACAGCAGTATGTGATTCAATATCAATTTCCTCATAGAATCTTAAAACCTGTGTCATATTGAGTTAATTCTTTTGTAAAATTCAGCAATCTTATACTCTAATAACAAATGTTAGGCTAATGAATACGTTAGCTAGACTAATTTTATACAAATGCATTTTGGCAGACATTTTACATAGTACTTTCAGTTCCTGACTCCAGGTTGCTTTAATTTAGGGTAATACACTGGATTAGAACTTTATAGTACTCTTTCTTGATTTCAATCTTTTATAAAGGATGCCCATGAAAGGTTTTATTAAGAAAGTTTGGTGGAAAACAAGCCATTTAAGTGTTACTAGGAATTTATCTCTATATTTCTCCCCTATGCTCATTTGTTTACTTGTAAATGGCAGTGGGAGTTGCTAATATAAAAGCGTGAGGACCTGTCTAGCTTGGTTGGAGTGGCTCCTTCTTCCAATCTTTAACTTATACTTCTCCTGGATGAGAGGGGTGATCCTAATTTCTTAAAAGAATAGGAGCTCTTTCTAAAATTTCCCTAGTGATTTGGTGGGGGCCTGAAAGTGATGAGGTCAACTATTAATCTAGGGTCTTCTTCTAACTTCCTTATTACTGGGGGAGGTCTCCTGCAAAGGATTTCGCTGATCTCTCAGTGTCTTTGCAGGCAGACCCAGAAACCCTTGTAACTAATTTTCTTGCCTAATTCTTTTCTATGAGCTATGCACCCCCTTATTATTTTATGGATGTTGAGGGACAGAAGGTCTCTTCTCTGTATCTGCTTCTTGCTGAAAATGGTCATAGTCTCTGCCTACTGGGGTTTCATGGAGCTCTTTCCCTTTTCTGCCTTGACTAGAGTGGGGTCTTGGGTTTCCTGACAAAGCTTAGCTAGAGTGGTTTTGTGGATCTCATTCATGCGTTCAACTTTCCCTAAACTTTGCAGCCTTTAGGCTGTGTGGAACTTCTGATTCTCTCACTGTTTTCATTCCCCCTTTTGATGAAAGTCCCCAAGTATACGCAAGGTGACAAAAGGCATACCTTGAGTCAGTGTCAATATCGGCCCATTTCCCTTCAGCCCACTATAGTGTCTGGATGAGTGCCCATAACTCAGCCTGTTGCGATGACCAGCCCTGTGACAGAGCCTTAGCTCTGTTTACCTTTTTGGCAGTTGTTATTGCATAGCCGGCTTTGCGCTGTCCTTCATGGATGAAGCTGCCCCTGTCAGTGAACAATACTAGTTCTGGGTCTTAAAGGGGAACATCTGTCTGATTTGGCATGTTAAAGTAAACTTTGTCCATGGCCTACTCATAATCATAGTTGGGAGGCCCTTCCATAGCGGGGTTCAATGTACTTAGAGTTTCGAGGCAGACTCATGGACTTCTGTAAAGCAGCCCCTGACAACGAGTTATTCTGGCATTGATCAGCCACTTATGTTCTTGATTATTCATCAATACAAATACCTTTATATTTTGTCCCAGAATAAGCTTGTCCACTTCTGACCCGGATCACCATAGCAACTAAGGCCTGGAAGCATGGTGGCTATCCCAGAGCTACCAGATCTAGCCGTTTGGACAAAGAAGCAATTGGGCATTGTCTGGGCCTGACTGTGTGAGGACTCCCCAAAAAGCAAAGTCACGTGTCACATCTGATAGTCCTAATGCTGGGGCTCTGGTTAAGAGTCCTTCTATTTCTCTGAAAGCTTCTTCTTGTTTGGAGCTCCAAACCAGGGGATCTTTCCTTATTCATGGGCTTGGCAATCTCGGAGACACCTGGTACTCAGATTCAGCTGCCCCTAGGAATTCATGGACCCTTTTTGGTGTTAATGTCTACTATAAAAGTCAATGATTGGCCCCCTACTTCTATTGCCACTGTAAGCTCCTGGGAGTCTAGGATCAGCTCCTAGTCTGACTGTTCCTCGGCCCAGCCGATGAGTTTTTGATGACTGGCTCAGGTTGGTGTCTTATATTCTTTCACCTTTTAGATGTTTCCCTATGATGAGGGCACTCATTTCTCCAATGGCTGTCTTTTTCTTCTTCTTCTACTTCTTCTTCTTCTTCTTCTTCTTCTTCTTCTTCTTCTTCTTCTTCTTCTTCTTCTTCTTCTTCTTCTTCTTCTTCTTCTTCTTCTTCTTCTTCT
>NW_011888998.1:4495710-4514295 GCF_000151845.1 Pteropus vampyrus | reverse complement strand
TTCTTCTTCTTCTTCTTCTTCTTCTTCTTCTTCTTCTTCTTCTTCTTCTTCTTCTTCTTCTTCTTCTTCTTCTTCTTCTTCTTCTTCTTTTGCAGTAGACACATTGGTCGCAGTGAAGTGGGGTCTTTTTCCAGCTTCTCTTTTTCATGAGGGAGCAGCAGGGCATTGTTCTAGACCTGAGTCCCCCAATGCAGCTGTTAATAGGGGTACTCTGTGCTTCCTCCATCTGTTAGTTACCTCTTGGGCCTCCTGGTCACGGTTTTTAAATAACTTGTTTGTGACTTCTAGTAGCTGGGTGTTGTTCATTCCAGCAAAGTCCTCTAGTTGTTGAAGTTTACGGTGGATGTCAGTGGAGGGTTGGGACAAGGATGCTGTGTTGATCATGCGCTGGTTCTTTTGTGCTTCGGGGTCAAAGGGATATACACCTGGAACACCTCACATAGTCTCTCATAGAACTCTGTGGGCAACTCCTCTGGCAAGCCTTTTAATGAAAGGGATCCCAATCTGACCATCCTTGTTCCAGGCACTATCTACCACTATCTGTCAAGCTTCTTTACTGTCACCAGGATCTCACCCTTCTAATAGGGCAGGTCTTCAGCATCAATCCCAAGAAAGTCATAGAGAGTCCGTACATATTCTAATGAGCCTAGATATCTCGGCATGGGCTTCATCAGGGTGATGGTATTCAGGCAGCGAGTCTTGTAAAACTCTAGCAGGGCCAGCAAGCAGTCAAATTCTAGGTCCCTGATTTCAAAATGGTTGGGCAGCGAATTAATGATGTAGTGGGAAGCTCACACATTCTTGGACACAGACAGTACATAGTCCCCAGGGCAGGTGGAGGAGTCACAAACTAGGAACATATGAAGTTGACCTTGGAGTTGGGTTTGCGCCTCCTCATGAGACATTAGCCCCACATACCAAGCAGATTGATTTGAGGAGTTGAATTTGAACCTGATGGATGGCATGGTGTTGGCCTGGGGCTTTAGGGCAGTAGTGGGTGGTGCAGGCACTGACGGACCTGCCAAGATGTACGGTGGTAGGAAGAAAATAGGTTCTTCTTCGGGGTCCCCTTGGTGGATTATTTTTGCTGGCTTCTCCTTGTTCTTTTCTAGAATTGGATGAGCCACAAGTACCTTACTCTGTCCCTGCCTATTCGTGTCAAACTGGACCCAAGGGGGCATGATAGTATCAATTTGTCTATATACAGCTACTGGTCTGGATATCCAGGGGTCCCTGTCACTACCCAATATACTGCTCTCACTGTAGAGAGGTCTAAGGTCCCTTCTGAGGGCCATCCTACTCTGAATGTGGGCCATTCAAACTCACATAGAGTACAAAGCCTTTCCAGGATCAGCCTGACTCCATAATTCTCTGAGAAACTTCCCTTAAAATTTTCCAACATATTGTCTAAGATAGGTGGTTTAGCAAAGTTCCATACTTGCAGGGAACTTCCTTTGAAAATTGGGCACAGAGGCCAGTGTTAATATGTTCTCTAAAGTCCCAGAAACCTGCTTAAGACAGCATAAAACACAGAAATTTTTTTGACATATTTCTTATTTTCTCCTCAAAAAACTTTTTCCTAATATTAGTAGCAGACCAATAGTCTAAGAAACATTACAGTTCCAATTTTTCATCAGCTTACTTTTGACCTTTAAATTTCTACCCTTATTTTACCTAGTTACATAAAATTTCTCCTCAAGATCTCTTCCCAATACCTCCTTTCGCACTTTTCTTTCAGGATTTTACACTTTCTTTATTCCTTCAGTTTAATTTCCCCTCGGGATTTCTCTTCACATACACAGACCTTCTACTACTTTCTTTATTCCTTCAATTTAACTCTTTTCACCTATTCAACAATATCCAACCACGAGGAAAACAACTTCCCTTCAATTTCCTTCAAAATATGTCTCCAGACCTTATACCTTCTGTTACCAATGACACTTTCTTTTCTTCCTACTCAAACATTTTACAACATGCCTTATTCCTTCAGATAGATCTGAGGTAACTCCCGTGCCTCCCATGACAGACAACTATCATGCCACAAAGGGGAGGATGGGAAAAGGGTCAGGGAAATTGGAGGGGATGCCTCTCGCTGGGCCCTTCTCCAGCCACTCACTTTGAGGAGATTTGAGGTGTCTCTTAGCATTGGTGGGTCAGTAGAATACCCCCAACCTGGATCACTAGAGTAGACTCCTCATGGAGATCCAGTGGGGTCACTATAAGCCATATGAGGATTGCCATGGAACCGCGGATTGGGGCTCAACTCTTGCTTCATGGTTAGGCTGCGACTCCTTCACTCAGTACTCACTCTCTTTCATATACTTCCCACCATTCCTTAACATATCCACTAACTTGTGGAGAGCATTTGATTGCCCTCCAGAGGGTGATGGAGTTTACCCTCTTTACTTAGTGTTGTTCAAACTTATCCCACCCTGTGACAGTGATGCAAAGACAAATAAGGGTAGGTGTCCCCTCCAAAGAGGAGACCATTCAGGTACTCATTTGGCTGTGTCCCATCATGGGGAGCTTAGATGACATTTAGCCATAGCAGACTCAGCTTTGTGACTTACGATCAAACACTAGTCCAGTGCCGCCATAGACCTTATGCCATTCACCATGGAAACACAGAGTGAGCCCACACAAACTCCGTAGCCTTTAGGGGACCTTAAGGGTGCCCAGCCATGGAGTTACAAACTCGTACCTGACCGATCATTGGCCAAGCTGCTCATTCACTCACTCATTCATACATCGGGTTAAGACAGTTGCCTCCCACTGTATACACAACAGATTTTACCATAGACCAGTAGGATAGATGCCCCTAAGCCCTTATACACACATCAGGTTAAATGGTGCCTCCCCCTTTATGAAAGGCCTCTGACCTAACCTGACACCTCCCCCACTGGAGAGACTCCTGTTTCTGCCCCTTACCCCCCAAGAAAGAACCTTGGTGCCTTTCTCCACTAGAAAGAACAGTACTACTGTCTCCTTACTGAAGACAGTAAGTCTCGTCTAGTTCCTCTTCCACCCGACAGGCGGGTCCTCTTTTTACTGAAGAGCGGGGGCTGTCTGGGGACCTTACCTTACATCTTTTTCCCTTACTTTTACTCAGATGATGGTAAATATGGTTATACCCCTTTTTCTTGCAGCCGTTTCTGGTGAATTTGGTCCTTCCCTCCTATGAGTCCAGTTGGTGGCTCAGCCATGCCAGGGAGTTGGGGCAGCGATCCAAAAGAGAACCTGAAATATTCAGGTGTCACGCCTCCTCAGTCGTTTTGGTTCCTGTTTGCCTCTGCCAGGCTGAGCCACCAGTCCGATGACTGAAGGGACCAGCGTGGTTGGAAACTCACTGGGGCAACCAGAATGTTGTGGAAGAATTCCAAAACCATCCAGTGAAAAACTAAGCAATCCACTTGGTTTCAAGTATTAACATTGGTAGAAGGGTTGCTATGGGTTACCCGTGATTACAAATAGTTACAGGAAGTGGGGACTGTGAGGGTACAAAGTGCTACAAGAGGCGGGAGCTGCTAGGGGTAAAAACAGTTACATTTACAGGTCAAGCAAAATGCAAGTGGGCTCTTACATGCAACAAGCACATTTACAGAGGCAGAACAGAAAGCTGTTAGCCATTTTGATGTAAATTCCTCAAATTTCCTCTACAGTTTCTGGGGAGCAATCATGATAGACTTTTAGTCAGAAGGAATCACCTCAACAGGGCAAGATTATGAGAAAATTGGCATCCGCCGAGGTCCCAGGGAGACCTTATTTAGCCCGAGGCCAACAGACCAAATGGCTCTAAAGTATCTTTTGCTCTCCACAAAGTTGTTCATTGTTCTCCAAGATTGAGAAAGGGTCCTGAGTGTTCCTCTGTGAGCAGCATCCCAGCCTTCTTTTCTTTTCCCTGTTTCTCACTCCCCTATTCCAGAGTGGATTACCCTGTCTCTCTTCCGGCTCTGGAGGAGCTGACATCTCAGGAAGAGTCGAACATAACCTTTTGGAGTCTTTCTCATTTTAAAAATGCAGAATGAGCATGATGGACATAATCTCAGGATACATTGAGGCACCGGGACTGCTGCTCTGATTCAAATGACATTCAAGTAACTCCAATAGTCTCTGCTTGGTGGCTCTGTGACAGGACGGAAAACAATACCAGAAAATCCAATCAACGTCCCTGTGTGTTCGGAAATCTGTCAAGAGAATGCCAGATTAAGGTTTGGCGCCTCAAAACCTGCTGCGGTCTATCCATCAGACTCAATGAAACCTAGCAGGGCTACGTGGCTTAACACCCTTACCAACATGTCAGATAAACTACTTCTCCTCCAAAAACTGTCTCCTGGGTGAGCTGCTCAGCACCCATTGCCTAGTGTGTCACTTTCTCCCAAATGCTGAGCCCCTTTACACATGTTGTTCTCCCCCTACTGTCCTTAGTCTCTGATCCAGATCGGTCTCATGTCTGAGGCTCTGAATTGATTTTTGTTTGTTCGCTTGTCAGTGTCTTGCTCTCTTGGTTCTCCTGGGACTCCAGTAACACTGGGCTTGTTGAGATTGGATGGCCACTGCCCCTAGTTCACCCTTTGCTGAGACTGGTGATGCAGTGGTGTGATACACTAGTTGCAGCTCCAGGAGGGTTCTGCAGTTGATAGAGACCTTGCTGTACACGGCAGTCCTGATGTGTCATTTTCAGTTCGAGACACACAGATGCCACAGTGGCCATGAAATAATGCTGCTGTCTATGGCCCGGTCAAGGCTGATATCACCAGCCACCCACCAGCATGGCAGTAGGTATAAAGGAACCAAGTTTCATAGAAGGCCCAGGACAAGGGCCAGCCTTGTCAATTTAAACGCCCTGGGTGCCTTGACTGAAAATGAAGAGGAATTTCTCACTTAAATTTCCAACATTTCTAATCAGTTCTTTGTTCTGCTTCTGTAAACATGCTTGCCACATAGGCCAAAGATCTCAGGATCTACTGAGAACTTACCTCTCTCTTAAGATGTATTGCTTTAGTGCTTGTTTGAAAACATGTACTGCCTTAGTGCAACTTTTCTGAAACAGAAAGGGGCTGGAATTTGGAAGTCTATGAGACACCGCCCTGCCCGTATCTTGGGGAATGTCACATGCGTAAACCCCTAAAACTCTGTGGGGCAGTGGGCAGGGATACTTGCAATCTCATATCTACCTTTAACTTCCATGTCACTGATATTCATGCTCTTGCCCCAGGCCTCTTGACTGATTCAGAAGTGAATACAAGCCACTTTTTCCTCCTTCTCCAGCTTTCCGCTGGAGCTTCTTCTCGAGTTTGGCTCTGTCATCCCCAGACTCTTATATAAATTAGTCGCCACCAGGCCTAGGGCAATTGGAAACCCCAGAGGGGAGCTCTGGGAAGAAAAAGGCCACTGGATAAGGGTTCAGCGTCTCAGGGTCCCTTGCTTGGCAGAGGTGAGTTGCTGAATCAGTGCTCCTTGGAGGCAGGACTAGCTGTGAATTAATCACAGCTATTGCCCATCAAATTGGTTAGAGTCAGGCCTGGGGCACTCTCCTTCTTTCCTCCACTATATCTTCTCCTGACACAGCAGCCCCACTCTTTTACCAAATGTCTCATTCCATTTTTCTTCTAATCTCAGCTTCCAAGTCCATTCCCAGGGCCCTTCTGTCAGGAGCCTTAAAGCCTGCACCCAAAGATAAGAATCACATCCTGTTACCGAGAATAAACTCTGCTATCTGTGACCATTTGGACAGCCACGGCACTGGGAAGTGCTGGCCTTATCTCGTGTCTTTGATCCCCATTCCGCCGCCTGCAGAGCGGGAGCCTGCAACTTCTGGCACAGCCCATCTGTTTCTGACCAGCCAGGCAGAAATCACCTCATCTGGTGGTCGCCAATAAGCTTGTAACGAATACTCTCTGATCAGTCCCGCCCCTGCCCTCTCCACCTGAGTGTATAAATATAACCACTTGAAAATAAAATTTTGAGGCTTGATCAGAACACTGTCTTGCCTCCACTCTTTTCTCCCGCCCATGTTTTCTTTAAGGTGCGGTCCTCCTCGGGTTCTACGCAATAACTAGGTCCTGCAGGTCGGGACACCCTTCCACCTTCCTCAGCCTCCAGGCTGCCCATTTCCATCCTACTCCACATTTCTGTACTCCCTTGCTGCCAATTCTACAGCCCTCTCTCCTCCCATATGATCATCTTCCTTACCCTCACTAGACATCTGTGATCTCCACCTTCCTGTTCTAACACAGGTGGCCCATTCTCCCCTCTCCCACCCTCAGAGTGGACAGTCTGTTTGCCCATAGCAGGGCTTTGGACCATCAACAAGCACCATGTTTCTGTGACCTTGGCTGCTCTCAAGGCCACTGCCCACCAGTGTGGGGCAGCCAGGAACTGGGTCCTTGGGACAGAGGTTTTGTGCATATGTTGTTAACTGGCCAGGACCTCCGAAGGTGAGACTCCACATCCCCTCCACCAGCCATCCTGCCTGGCACACTCCCTTTCCTTTTGAGGCTAGGAACTCATAGGACTGAAGAGACCGAGCTGGGCCCAGTTGTAAAAGGCGCAAAAGGAAAAGGCCTCTGGAGGACTTAAGAGATCAGCTGGGAGGCCTCCCTGACTTCAGGGGTTCATGTGTCTGTATCGAAGAGGAAAAGCCACGGCTTACCTCACTTTCCCATCTGCTTTGGGTGTGGTGGACCAGTTCAATGTCTCTCACTCTCTAAAGGACTGAGTTCAGATAGGTTTCTGGCTGAGAGTTTATAGTGTCCCTGTGTGTGTGCGTATGTCTGTATGTATCCATGTATGTGTGTGTTTAGATGTCTTTGTCTGTGACACAATGTGTGTGATATAGAGATGAGATTGTGTGATATCTAGGCATGTAGAAATATATGAATACCCTCATGTGTGTGACTCCCTGAACATTTCTATGAGAGTTCTATAAAATTCACATTTGTTTAATGATGTGAAAACACTTCATCCACTTTGTGTGAGTAAAGAAAAAAAAATGCACCCAATAAGATCTCAAGCACCCACACACCTGAGCCCAGATTCATTACATGGAGCTTCATGTACTGTCTCCACACAAGCATCAGGTTGCTCGCAGCCTGCTCAGGCCAGCATCCAGGACAGGACTAGCATCTCCTGTCCTCAGGTGTTGGCTGACATGCTCAACATCGGAGACCAAGGGAGGCCGAGGCCTCCTGAGGCCACAGCTCCATCCAGGGCCCAGGTGGTTGAGGAGGTGACTGGCTTGGCGTCTCTCAGATGTTTTCCTTCGTAGTGAGTAGAAAACGTTTCATTAGCTCCAAGGTGACCTTGACCTTCACCTTCCTTTTTTGCTTCATGTATGGAATTTTTAGTGACCTTGTAAAAGAGTGTGTGAGGTGACACGCATTTCCAGTGGCTGGCTATATCATGTGTGAATTCCAGAGAATTCAGCAGTGGACCCAGGGTCCTTCCCAAACTCAGCACCCACCAGTTGATTCTCTGGCCTTTTTCTCCCTCTTCCACCCCCATTCTCATTCGATGTCAGAAAAGAATTGACCCAATGATCCATTGAGCAGAGTTTGCCTCGGAGAAGGCCTCACATCCTGTACCATCCTGTCCATTAAGGAATTTGGATTGTTTCTGGGGAGTAATCACAATAGAGTTTTAAACAGAGGGAATCACCTCAGCAATGCAAGATTATGAGAAAACTGGCATTCACAGAGGTCCCCAGGAGACCTTATTTAGCCCGAGGCCAACAGAACAAATGGCTCCCAAGTACACTTTGTTCTCTACAAGGTTGTTCATTGTTCTCCAAGGTTGAAATTTTTAAAATATATTTAGAATGGGTTCTGAGTGTCCCTGTCATCAGCATCCCAGACTACTTTTCTTTTCCCTGTTTCTCACTCCCGTATTCTAGAATGGATTACCCTGTCCTTCTTCCGGCCCTGGAGATGCTGACTTCTCGGGAAGAGTCAAACATATCCATTTGGAGTTTTTCTCATTTTCAAAGGCAGGATGATAGTGATGGACATAGTCTCAGGATATACTGAGGCACTGGGACTGCTGCTCCGATTCAAACGGCATTCAGGTGACTCCAATAGTCCCCTTATGGCAGCTGTGTGACAGGATAGAAAACGATCCCAGCAAATCCAAACAACATCCCAGTGTGTCCAGAACTCTGTTGTCATGAAAATGCCAGACTAGGGTTTGGCACCTCAAAACCTGCTGCGGTCTGTCCATTGGACTCAGTGAAACCTAGGGGGGCTATGTGGCTTAACATCCTTACCAACATGTCTGAAGTTCTTCTTCTACTCCATCTGTTACCTGCATGGGTTGCTCAGGACACATTGCCTGATATGTCACTTTCTTCCAAATGCTGATTCCCTTTACACACATGTTGTCCACCTCCTACTACTCTTTGTCTCTATTACACACTGATCTCATGTCTGAGGCTCTGAATTATCTTTTGCTTGTTTGCTTTGTTTGTTTGGTGTCTTGCTCACCTTTTCAAGTCCACACAGGAGCGAAATCATAGACTACAATGAGAAATAAACCGTCAACACTTGCCTCGTTGGACTTGCCTCTAGGTTGTATCCTTAACCATTGACACTAATTCGATCATGAAAACTTGAGAAAGAAACACCTTGTGTTTTATTGTAATGTGGCTTGGCCACAATATCAATTACGAGATCAGGAGTAATGGTATCAATCAGAATATCATCCTTCAACTAGATTCATTCTGCAAAAAGAAGAAAAAGTGGTCAGAAGTTCCATATGTTCAGGCCTTCATGGCCCTTTACCAAAATCCATTTTTATGCCTAGACTACCAGAAGCTTCATGGCAAGGATAAATGTAAACCAGAGCCAGATATCATTGATGATCCATTACTTAATACTCCGCCTGCCCTTCAGAGGGAAGCTCAGCCACTCCCATATCTCTTCCCCCTCCAAAGGCTCCACATGGGAGCCAGAGGCTATTCTTAACTCTCCTCATACTCGAAATGAGACTCTATATCCCGCATTCCCTTCCACAGTCCTGCCTCTCAGAGAGGTGCCTGAGGCAGAAGGCACCATTAAGGTGAAAGTGTCCTTTTCAATCACTGATATTCAGCATTGTAAGGAAAAATTAGGAAAGTATTCTGAATATCCAAGCAAGTTTGCAGATGGGTTTCAAACCCTAACTCTGGCTTTTGATCCTTCCTGGAAAGACTTTCAATTTATTTTAGCCACCTGCTGTACAATCATTGAGAAGGACTGCATTCTAACAGTGGCCTATCAGGAGGAAGATGAGGCCTTTGTTAGGAACCCCCAGGGCAATGCCCCTGGATCAAAGGTAGTAACTTTAGCGGATCCTGATTGGAATTATAATGTGCAAGAGGGAATGGCCAGATGTGCCACATTTCTAGAGGCCCTCATTGGGGGAATGAAAAAAAGGAAAACAAAAGCCAGTGAACTATGAGAAGCTTAAAACCATTACTTAAGTAAAAGATGAGAGCCCAGCCAGTTTTTTTAGCTGGCTGGAAGAAGCTCTTAGGAAGTATACTAATGTAGACCCCACTTTCCCTGCAGGATTAGTTTTGCTAGGCCAGCATTTTATTAGCCAATCAGCCCCTGATATCAGACATAAGCTTCAAAAACTATAAATAGGGCCACAGACTAACCAAAATCAATTACTAGATATGGCCTTTGTGGCCTATAGCAATCGAGATCTTGAAGAAGGAAAAAGAGAACAGAATAAAGAAAAACACAAGCCAGGGTTATGGCTGTCACAATTGGCCAGGCCCTTGGTACCCGACAAGCATCCCTTAAGAGACCAGGGACTAAGGGGACATTGAGTTCTTGCTTCAAATGCAAAAAAGTAGGACACTGGGCAAAGGACTGTACCAAAAAGTCCCCAAGCCCCTGCCGCACATGCAAGGAAACTGGTACTAATCCTCACATTGGATAATTGACTGTCCACGCTCCCAGAGAGGAGGGTGGCCAGCCAACATCCTAGTAGCCCAGGATTGGGAACTGTGTGGCTGAAGAGGCCTGGGGCCATCTTCGCCATCCCTGTCCAGGAATATGATCATCACAGCTGAGGAAAGCCAAGTAACTCTGGACATAATGGGTAAGCAAATTCGATTTCTTTTAGATAAAGAGGCAACCTCTTCTGTTCTCCCTGCATTTGCAGGAAAACCCTCCTCGCAAACTACAATTATTATAGGAGTAGAAGGGAAAGGCAAGGTCAACCATTTTACTTCACCACTGACCTGCCCATTTGAAAATCAGATTTTTCAGCAGAAGTTTTTAATAGTTTCAAGCTGTCTCGCTCCCTTGTTAGAATGGGATATTTTAACTAAATTAGAAGCAATATTACACCTCTGGCGTAGACCCCCCAGACTCTTAATGCTTCAAAAATCAACTAATATACCAGAAAACATTGACTAACAGGTCAATCCACTGGCTTTATAGACTGGCAAGCCAAGGCAAGCCAGGACAAACCAGGAATGCTGTACCAGTAAAAGTTCAAATTTAAAGATCTTTCTAAATTCCCTAACCGGAAGCAATATCCTATTAAGCTTGAGGCACAGAAAGGTTTACAATCCAATGTAACTAAATTTTTAAAACATGGGCTTTTGAGACCCTGCCATTCTCCATGTAACACCCCAATTCTGCCTCTTCTTAAGACTAATTGGGAATATCAGATGGTATAGGACTTGAGGATTATTAACGAGGCTATTAATTTACCCAAAAAAGTAGCAATCATCTACTGCAAGGGACATCAGAGAGAAAACTCTCTTGTAGTAGAAGGAAACAAGAAGGCTGATAGGGAGGCAAAAACAGCTGCCTTAAAACTTTACCATCAGTTTCTCTTGCCCTTTTTCCACTTCAGGGGGAATTATTAGACCCTAAGTATTCCCACTGAGGAAGAAGCAGAGGCTGAACATCAGGGAGGATGAAAGCAAGAGTCCTGGTGACTTATAAGAAAGAGACTTTTACTCCCACAATCCATACAGTGGAAGGTTTTAAAAGCCCAGCATGATGCCTTTCACATGGGAAGAGACACCACTATGGCCTTAGTCAACCGGGTCTTCATAGGACAAGGGGTAACCCAGACTGTTAAACAAGTCTGTAAAGCCTGCCCTCTGTGCACCTACAATAACCTTGGACCAAAATTGCCTCCACTGATAGAACTTGTCCAGGGAGGGGAACTTATTCGGGAGAGGATTGCCAAATAGATTTTACTCACATGCTATTATGCAAAGGTTTTAAATATTTACTTGTATTAATAGACACATTTATGGCTGGATAGAAGCATTTCCAACCAGAACTGAAAAGGCTCCAGAAGTTATAAAATCTCTCCTCAATGAAATTATCCCTAGGTTTGGGGTGCCACGTAGCCTCCAGAGTGATAATGGACTTTCATTTACCTCTCATATAACTCAAGGGGTATCCAAGGTGCTAGGGACAAAGTATTATTTCCATTCAGCATGGAGACTCCAGTGATCTGGGAAGGTTGAAACAGCTAATCAAATCTTAAAACAAACTTTAGCCAAATTATGTCAAGAAACTTCAGGAACTTGGGTATCTACGTTACCAATTGCCCTCATGAGAATAAGAAACACTCCTAAAGCAAAACTAAACCTAAGTCCTTATGAAATGTTATGTGGCAGGCCATTTATTTCTAGGGACATGATTGCAGATCCAGAAACAGCTGACGTTGTAAGGTATTTTACTAACTTAGGTCAATTTCAGGTAGCATTGCAGGAATATGGAAATCATGTACTTACTACACTCGGTTCCAATGATTAGTCATTAAAAATAGCACCTGGAGACCAAGTCCTTATTAAAACCTGGAGAGAGGTTTGTCCTACTGATCAATTACAACCCAAGTGGAAGGGCCCATTCTCAGTAATTTTAGCTACCCCATCAGCAATCAAAGTAAAGGAAATAGACTGCTGGATTCATCTCTCTAAGTTAAAACTAGCACCCTTGGCTCTGCAGGATGATTTGCCACTTTCTAGAGAAGCCATTTACACATGCAAACCAATAGAAGATCTGAAGTTCCTTTTTAAGAAACAAAGCCAGTTGTCTGCCGGAACCTGTTCCAGCCTCCTCAGATAAGTTTCTCTTTTTTGTTAAAATGAAAATCGATACTAACAGAGAACTTCAAGCTCTTGGCTTTTTAATCTTCCTTTTAGGGGGACTTTCAGAAGGGCCGATATCTTTCAGAAGGGATGAAAATATTTGGTTTTATCTAGCCAAACATGTGATGAATGTTTCTGACTTTTGTCTCTCAGGAGGCACCTTTGTAGAACAGACTTTTGCTTCCTGCCTAGTAGGACTTTGTACTCCCTTAGAGATCATTAGAAATCACACTGTGTTCCAATCTATCAATAAACCCATCACCTATCATGACATTTATAACTGAGAACCTATGGTGCCTGGGAAGGATGGGGCTATGTTTTCTTTAAAAATTTCTACTATAACACCAGCAGAAAAATGCATAACATTTACTAGGTGTACTACCAGTGTTTTAATATCAGATAATATGATCTTGAACTGCAGTTCCATGACTTTTGTAAGTCATGCAAATGCACATGTTAAATTACCTGCTGGATGGTTTCTTATTTGTGGAAAAACTGTTTATTTTTACGTTCTCACTAACAGTACTGGGGGACCTTGTTCCCTGGGAAGACTAACTGTATTTATGCCTCAAAAATCTCCAACTAGGCACTGCAGGGAACTCACCCTTGACCCCAGCTGTAATAGAGACCTACTCTTATTTAGTCCAGCTGAATATACTGCTTTGTCTTTGTTTATTATACTAGCTATGACTATTGCCCTGAATATAGAAGTCAACAGAATAACCTGCTCCATGGCAAAAGCCTTAAATGCAACTTCACAGGCCATTCATGCCATAGAAGAATTAGGACAGGTCAGAGAAGCTGTTCTTGAAAACAGGTCTGCTATAGACTACCTATTGCTCAGACATAACCATGGATGTGACGAATTTAAAAGACTATGTTGTTTTAACCTCTCTGACAACTCACAATTAATTGAAGAAAAAGTGAAACAAATTCATGAGGTTGTGTCCAATATTAAACAGAGAACAGGAATTTTTAGTCTTGATCTCTCCTCCCTCAATTCCTGACTGCCCAATCTTGCTGGGCTAAGGGAAGCATTTCTTATTTTCATTTTGTTTTTCTTTGTAGGAGCTATCTCTTGTTGCTACATCCAATGCGCTCCCACCTGTAGGTCCATTGCCAGTTGGATATCTAAGACAAAATCGAAACTGAAGGGAAGAATTTTCTTACAACAACAAAGCGATCAATTTCATCCTAAGCTGGTCTCATAGATATGAGACCGACATCAAAAGAGGGGAGAAAATAAGATGGGACATCACTTGTAAAATTCTCCATCTTTTAGCAGGAAATGAAATGGAACATCTCTTACGGAGTTAGTCTTTTAGTAAACCTAGTTAAGTTTTCTTCCCTCCTTTCTTTGGAAAAAAGGCCCTCTTTCTCAAATCCTGATAATTCTCCTGGCGACTCAGATCCTCTGGCTATTGATAAAGGGTTAGCAGAAATTATATTAAGTCAGACAGAGTCCTTAGAGTCTGAGAGGGGAGGGGACTTTAGGCAAAGGTCTTTTTTACTCTTTAAGAAATATATTAGCCAAACTTTTTTTTATTCACTTAATAAGCAAATCAATAATATAAATTAATAGATATATGATTTAAATAATAAGCTTATGTCTTCTTTTCCTTGTGTAAGGACTGAGGTGGTACTTCAGCAGGAAACCCAAGACCCTACCCTGACTGAGGTAGAAAAGGAAAGAGCTCCATGAAACCCCTGTAGGCAGGGACTATGGCTATTCTTAGCAGGAAGCAGATACGGGAGAAGAGACCTCCCGTCCCTCAACATCCATACTAGTAGTTAGGGGGTTCATGGCTCTTAGAAAATAGTTAGGCAGGAAAGTTAGAGGGTTTCGAATCTACCTGCAAAGACACTGAGGTCATCCTATCCTAGAAGTGGTCCGCCCTAATCCGCCTACAATTAAGCAAGCCAGAAGGCATTTTTTAACTCACACAAAGAAACCAGTAGGCAGACAATTAGGTACCAGTTTAAGCCAGTCACTCGCACCTATGCAATAAAGACCTCAATAACATTCAACTCACCTGAGCCTCATTATACTATCATTATATATGATGCATATGCCCGGAAGTTCATTAATATCATTATATCAGACTGAAATCTGAGAACAAACATCAAAGAAAGCAAAAGTATCAAAAGGATGAATCACTGAGTCCTGTCAATCTTGGTTGTCAATCAAGGAAGCCTACTCCTCTAAGAAAAGTGACCACCACAGCAAAAAGAAATAAAAGCCCCAAAGACTTTGTTACCAGGCCTTTCGAGCCATGCTTTTCTTGCTCAGAGCCACTTCCACATCTGGAATTGTATTTTCCCTTCTAATAAAATTTTCTTTTCTACTGTATTTCAATGTCTTGCTCAATTTTTTGTTTGAAACATTAAGAACCTGGATAATGAACCAGGGGAGGATCCCCATGCTCCAGCAACAGTCTCAGGATGCACAGAGGCACTGGGACTGCCACTCCAATTCAAATGGCATTCAGGTGACTCCAATAGTCATTGCTTGGCAGCTCTGTGATAGAATGGAAAACGATCTCAGCAAATCCAAACAGCATCCCAGTGTGTCCAGAAATCTGTCGTCAGAAAAATACCAGACTAGTGTTTGGTGCCTCAAAACCTGCCACGCTCTGTCCATTGGACTCAATAAAACCTAGGAGGGCTACATGGCTGAACAACCTAACCAACATGTCAGTAGAGCTGCCTTCTACTCCAACATCATCTTGTGGGGACACTGCTCAGCACACGCTGCCTGGTGTGTAACTTTCTTCCAAATGCTGAGCCCCTTTACGTACATGTTGTTCTCCCCCTACTGCCCTTTGTCTCTAATCCACACCATTCTCATGTCTGAGGTTCTGAATTGGTTTTTGTTTGCTTGCTTGTTGATGTCTTGCTCTCCTTTCCAAGTTCACATGGGAACAAAATCATAAGGGCCCTGTCCCTTGCAGTCTGACAAGTCCCCTTCCTTTGATGGTGAGGGGAATTGTTTGAAAGGGCCATCTCAAAATGAATAGGTGAGTTGTAGGATATCCAGGTGGGTGTAAATGAAGAGGAAATTTCAGGAATTTTCTGCTCAAAAGCTAACCATGTAGTCAGCTCTTTGTTCTGCTTCTGTAAACATGCAGATTCACCCTCCCCTTAGGAATGCTTTGTGTAGATAACATGTATTGCCTAAGTTCCTGTTTAAACTCCCATGTACATCAGTAACCTATAGCAACTATCACTATCTGTAACCAGCTGAGAACAAATCAACCAATCAGCTAATTGTAATGGCAGTGATATAAAATAAATTTTTTCCCTAAGCTGAGGGTCCAGATCTTCAGAGCACTAGCTCTTCTGGGACCACAGGCATAATAAAACTGAGTTCTCTTTCTCTCTGGGTTACTGCTTGGAGTTTTGCTGGTCTAATTTTTGGAGCTTTCGTGCTTTTTCCATAACATTTTTTGGAGGTCCAGCAAGATTCCAAACACGTCGGCCCTTTGAGCCACCTGATCAGTGGATGGGATCCGAGATGACTGAAGAGACATGTCACCTGAGTATTTCGGGTTCTCTTTTGGGTCCACACCCCAATTCTTGGGACGGCTGAGCTGCCCAACTGGACTCATAGGAGAGAAAGACCAACTCACCAGAAATGGCCACAGGAAGAAAAGGCACCAAGGTTAGGAGAAGAAAATGTAGGGTTCCAGGACAGCCCCCATTCAGGTCCCCTCTGTCAGAAGAAAGAGGAACTTTCCTGGTCATCAAAGCAAAGACAATGGTTAGGGTCTTTCATCTGGGGGAAGACATTAGGTTCTTCAAACAGTGGGGGCAGATGTCAAGTTAAGCCAGAGGCCTTCCTAGTGGGCGTGGCACCGTTTGGCCTAATGTATGAGTAAGAACCTCTCCAGCAGGGTGACATCAGGTTGAGGCATGCACCCACTAGATGGGAACCTGTCATGTAATCTGGGTTGTACTGGTGTGGGGAGGAAATGTTTTAACCTATGTGTGAATGTGTGAGTGAATGAGCAGTTTGATCGAATTGCCGGTGAGGTACGAGTTTGTAGCTCCACGGCTAGGCACCCTTAAGGTACCCTAAAGGCCACAGAGTTTGTTTGAGCTCACCTTGCAGGTCCATAGTGCACGGCATACAGTCCAGGACAGCATTGGGCTAGTGTCCGATTGTAAGTCACAAAGCTGAATCCACTACAGCCAAGTGTCACCTAAGCTTTCCACAAGGGGATATGGCCAGATGAGCACCTGAATGGTCTCCTCTTTGGAGGAGGCACCTACCCTTGTTTGTCTTTGCATCACTGTTACAAGATGGAAAGAGTTCGGTCAACACTAAGAAATAGGAAGACATTCTATCACCCTCTGGAGGGCAACCAAGCGCCCTCCACAAGTTAGTGGATACGTTAAGGAATAGTAGAAGGTTGTATGAATAAGAAAGTATAAAGAGTAAAAACTTATCTTGAAGGAAATTAGAAGGTGTTTGCCCAAGAAGTGGTTATTTCTGAATGAGTAAAGGGGGCAAACTGAGGGAATAAGGCATGTGGTAGAGGTTTGCTGAAGTAAAAATACCAAGAGGAAAATGTAGAAGAAGATCTTGAGGAATTTTATGTAACTAAGTGAAGCAAGATTGAAAATTTAAATGTTGAAAGTAAGCTAATGTAAAATTGGAACTGTGCTTTAATGTTTCTTAAGATTATTAGTTTGCTACTAATAGTATAGTAAAGTTTTCTGAGTAGAAAACAAGAATTCTGTGCTTAATCAAAATAATTTCTGTGTTTTATGAAGACTTAACCAGTTTTCTGAGACTTTTAGAGAATATAATAACATTATCCCAAAGTCTGAGGGCCAGACACTCCTGGCTATACATTTCACAATGTGGTCTGTGTCCAATATTTAAAGGAAGCTACAAAAGTTGGGGCCTAGACCTCAACCCTATAGGCTGCCTTGGTGCCAGAGGTCTTTAAGGTATCCAATAACAGGAACTGGACAGAGAAGGAAGCAGAATACAAAAAGGGCATAAATTTTAGCTGCCATAATACAGAGACCATCTCTAGGTAACCCTCGGCAATAAAAACCTTACAGGCCTAGAGGGCCTCGATCTTCGTTGGCCATAAGTGGCATTGCCGAGACTGAGGCATAATCAATGTAAAAAGTGCAGAAGGAATAGCACTAGAAGGATGAGTGTCCATCCATCCCTGGGAAGCCAGGGAGGGGTAGACCTCATAAGCCCTCACCCCAGGTAGCAAGCCTCTCATGAAGCGGTTGCTCTCTCCTCCAACAATGGAAGCCTAAGCACTTACAAGCTCCAGTCTTAAAGAAATCCACCATGATCACAACAGTAGAGCCTCAGGTCACCCTCGACATGGCTGGAAGAAAAGAAAAACTAAATTTTTACTAGATACTAGAGCTACCTACTCTGTCCTGACGCATTCAATGGGCCTCTCACCAATGCTAACTTGTACAGTGACAGGAATAGTCAGCCTAATGTAATTTACTCTTCCCATTGTGAGACCAGGACTAGCAACGAAGTTCTCTGCCACACATCAGGACCAGGGTCCAGAGCGGAAAGCACCTTGTCTGAAAAACTAGGACCCAGACAAAACAGGGTGGGGCAGCCCCCTTGCCTACCACACAAAGCACGTTTGTGGGGAACCTAAGGCTTAACCATTCGTAGACAACCCGTCTTTATGTCAGGGATTTTTACTAGCAGGCCAATTACCTCCCCGCAATCTGTTGAAAGTCAGCCCTCAATGCAAACAGAAAGGACCCCAGCAGAAACTCAAGAAGGATAAGGCTATGTTTTCTTTAAAAGTTTCTGCTATAATACCAACAGAAAAATGCATAATATTTACCAAGTGTACTAACTAATGTTTTAACATCTCAGGTAATATGACCTTGAACTTGCAGTTCCACTACTTCTGTAAGCTATGCAAATGCACATGTTAAATTACTCGCTAGATAGTTTCTTATTAATGGAAGAACTACTTATTCTTAAGTTAAAACCAAAACCAAGGGAAGAATTTTTCTTACAGCAACAAAACCATCAACTTCATCTTAAGCTAATCTCAGATATGAGACCCATCAAAAGAGGGAGGAAATAATACAGGACATCTCTTGCAGAGCTCTTAATCTTTTTAGTAAACCTAGTTTTCTTCCTTACTTTGGGAAAAAAGGGACCTTAGAGTCTTAGGGGTAAGGGGACTTTATGCCAAAGATGTTTGTTTGTTTGTTGTTGTTGTTTTGTTTGTTTGCTTGTTTTTTAATAGAAAAAGGCCCTCTACCTCAAATCCTGATAATTGCTCTGGCGACTCAGATCGTCTGGCTATTGATAAGGGGCATCAGCCCATTGTTAAGCAGAAATGGTATTAGGCCAGGCAGGGCCCTTTGAGTCTGTGGGGGGAAAAATCTTTAGGCCTAAGGTCTTTTTACTCTTTAAGAAATATGTTAACCAAGTCTGTTTCTCTTTACTTGCTTTAATAGGCAAATTAATA
>NW_011888998.1:4439697-4495643 GCF_000151845.1 Pteropus vampyrus | reverse complement strand
GGAAACCCAAGACCCCACCCTGACTGAGGCAGAAAGGGAAAGAGCTCCATGAAACCGCTGTAGTCAGAGACAACTGCTCTTCTCAGCAAGAAGCAGATACAGAAGAAGAGATCTCAAGTCCCTCAACATCCATACTAATAGTAAGGGGATTCATGGCTCTCAGAAAAGAGTTAGGCAGGAAAATTAAAGAGTTTCTAGGTCTGTCTGCAAAGATACTGAGGTCATCCTATCTCAGGAGGGATTCACTATAATCCATCATGCACCCCAAGGCTTTTAGGCTTCTCCCCTTACAAAATCCTTTACTGGAGACTCTTTCCTTGACCCCAGTGCAAAAGGGGGGCAAGGGGTACCTGCAACTACGTTAACAGAAATTTAGGAAGAATAGAGATTTAAGGGTATTCAGTCAGTAGAGAAAGAAATTTAGTAAGTTCTGTGTTAGGATCTGGCTGGCAGAATTAACTTTTTGAAAAAAAAAGATTTATACACAGGTATTTGTAATAAATTTAGAGTCATTCGAAAGATTCAGATCATAATTGGCTTATTTTCCTAACTATTGTAATATAATTCTCATTTAAAAGATAAATTAAACTTTAGAAAGAGCCCCCATCCTTTTAGGGAGTTAAGTCCACCTCTTTTAGTCAGAAGAAGAAATTATAGGTTAAGGGTTAGAAAAAGGAGCCATCTCAGCCGAACTAAACAGACTCTCAAATTGTAATATTAGCAGCTCTCAGTACCATTAAAGTTACAGGTATTACTCCATGAATCTACCACACCTGGGTAAAGAAAGCAGCGTCTCCAGACAACTGGGAAACTTAGACTGCAGAACATCTTGATTGGCTGCTCCGGATCGCATTGCAGAGGCAGCAGAAATCCACCTGAGATCATCAGCCCCGTTCTGGTCACTCCTGGAAGCTGGTCAGTCTACATACGGCAGAAGCTTGAGGAATATCATCACAGAGCTCCTCATAATTGGACTTTGGGGAGGAAATTAGTACAAAGAACTGTGAGCTATGTATCCATATTATCAAAGGAGGCCAGAGAATGTCTACTACCTTAGTTTTCTATAGCTAATGTAAATGGCTGTGCTTTTCAGATATATTTTTCCAGAGCCGTGCTGGACGTGGCCAGTGGCACCCAAACAGGGACCTGAATACAGGAAAATGTGTAAATAAATAGTCACTGCACTCCAGCCTGGGCAACATAGCGATATCCCTTCTCGATTACAGTGGGTAAAAAGGGAACTTCAAATAGGGGACTAAAAAGATAATAAATAGTCCCCAGAATAAGTAATCCAATACTAAGGGCCTGCCAGTTAGGCAAAAGATAGATCTTAGGGATACTGTACCCCTATTTACATATTAAAATGAATTATCTGATTGCAGGCAATTTTAGAAATCATTACTAACGAGGCCAGGAGAGCCCTAACTCTCCTTGCACATCAACAGACTCAGATGAGAAATACCATCTACCAAAAACAGGTTGGCACTAGATTATCTGTTAGCAGCAGAAGGAGATGTATGTAGGAAATTCAATCTCATCAACTATTTTATACAGATAGGTGACCAAAGCCAGACAGTTTAAGATCTTGCAAACAGATGACAAAACTGTCATATGTGCCCATGTAAACATGGCACAGATAGGATCCCAATAACCTCTTTGGAGGTTAGTTCTTCACTTTCGGAAGCTTTAAGACATTAATTGGAGTAGTACTCCACATCCTCGATCCCTGCCCACTTCTGCTTTGCCTGTTGCCTCTTGTTGTCTGGACAATTACCTCCCTTATAGAAACTACAGTAGAGAGAAAGACTATAGAGAATATCCTTATGCAATGGAATTATCAGTGGTTGGTCCAAGGAGACCAAGAGGGAGATCAGGAAGATAGTCAAAAAGGTGATGTCCTATAAAGAATTTTAGATGAGCATCAAAGTGGGGAATGAAGAAGAAATTTCAGGAATTTTTCACCCAAATAGCTAACTTTGTGGTCAACTCTTTGTTCTGCTTTTGTAAATGTGCAGAATCACCCTCCCCTTAGGAATGCTTTGTCTAGATAACATATATTGCCTAAGTTCCTATTTAAATTTCCATGCCTGCCAGTAAACCATAGCAACTCTCACAATCTGTAACCAGCTGAAAACAAATCAACCAATCAGCTAATTGTAATGGTGGTGACATAGAAGAAAAATTTTCCCTAAGCTGAGAGTCCAGATTTTCACAGTACTAGCTCTTCTGGGACGACTGGCACAATAAAACTGAGTTCTCTTTCTCTCTGGGTTACCGCTTGGATTTTCACTGGTCTGATTTTTGGAGCTTTGGAGATTTTTCCCTAACAGAAATATGTGAGTGCTCTCCTGTGTGTGACTCTCTGAACATTTTTATGAGAGTTCTATGGTATTACTGTTTGTTTAAAAATGTTAGAGTATTGTTCATCCACTTTGTGTTAGTAAAAAAAAAAAGAAATGGATCTGATAAGATCCAAACCCCTCACACATCCGAGCCAGAATTCATTAGATGGAGCTTCATGCACTGTCTCCCCAAAACCAAAAGTTGCCAACAGCCTGCTTAGGACGGCATCAAGGTCAGAACCAGAATGTCCTGTCCCCAGGATGTGGCTGACAGGCTCGACATCGGGGACCAAGAGAGCCCAGTACTCTTGAGGCCACAGCTCAGCACAGGGCTGCGGAGGTGACTAGCTGTGGCTTCTCTCAGATGTTTTCCTCCTTAGTGAGTAGGGAATGTATCATTAGTTCCAAGGTTACCTCGGATTCACCCTTCCTTTTTACTTCATATGTGGAATTTCTAGTGACCTTATAAGGATGTGCAAGGTGACTCATATTGCCTGTGGCCGGCCATATCATGTGTGAATTCCAGAGAACTCAAAAGTAGGCCCAGGGTCCTTCCCAAACACAGCAGCCGCCAATTGATTGTCTGGCACCTTTCTTACACCCCCACCACCATTCTCATTTGATGTCTAAAAAGAATTGACCTAATGATCCATTGAGCAGGATTTGCCTCAGGGAAGGCCTCACACTCTGTATCTTTCTGTCCCTTAAGAAATCCAGATTGTTTCTGGGGAGCAATCACGATAGAGTTTTAAACAGAGGGAATCACCTCGACAGAGCAAGATTATCAGAAAACTTATTAGCCCAGGGCCAAAATAACAAATGGATCCCAAGTACCCTTTGTTGTCCACAAGGTTGTTCATTGTTCTCTAAGGTTGAACTTTTGTAAACATTTGAGAAAGGGTCCTGAGTGTCCCGCTCTCAGCAGAGTCCCAGCCTTCTTTGCTTTTCTCTGTTTTTTCGCTCCCCTATTCGAGAATGGATTACCCTGTCCTTCTCCCGGCTCTGGAGAAGCTGACTTCTCAGGAAGAGTTGAACATATTCTTTTGGAGTCTATCTCGTTTTTAAAACTCAGGATGAACGTGATGGACATAGTCTTAGGATGCACTGAGACATCGAGATTGCCGCTTCGATTTTTACGGCATTCAGGTAACTCCAATAGTCATTGTTTGGTGGCTCTGTGACAGGATGGAAAATGATCTTAGCAAATCCAGTGTCCCAGTGTGTCCAGAAATCTATTGTCAGGAAAATGTCAGACTAGGGTTTGGCACCTCAAAACTTGCTGCCGTCTGTCTATAGGACTCAATGAAACCTAGTGGGGCTACATGGCTGAAAAACCTTACCATGTCAGGGAAGCTGACTACTCCATCATCTTGCGAGTATGCTGCTTGGCACGTATTGCCTAGTGTGTCACTTTCTCCCAAATGCTGAGCCCCTTTACACACATGTTGTTCTCCCCCTACTGCCTTTTGAGTCTGATCCACACCGTTCTCATGTCTGAAGCCCTAAATTGGCTTTTGTTTGCTTGCTTTTCAGTGTCTTGCTCTCCTTTTCAAGTCCACATGGGAGCAAAATCATAAGGGCCCTGTCCCTTGCAGTCTGACAGAGTTCTCTTCCATTGATGTAGAGGAGAACTGCATGAAAGGGCCAGTCTCAGAATAAATGGGTGAGTTTAGGAGCTCGTCAGTGGCCGAGGCCTGAATTCTGGGCAGAACACAGCTCAGAAATTTTAAGGCTGTCTGGTGATCACTCCTCTCCAGACTAAAAAGCAGTGGCTTGACTGGCCGCTGGCCCAGAGAGGACAACTTATGGCATCGCAGCAAATAGAATGCAGATTTGACCTTAATTAGGGAGGCCAAAAAGGTCAATGTTTGGTAGTAGAGGCTGGCCTCCCAGCAGGCTGGCAGATAATGTCTGAACCCTGCGAAAGGACAGTGTAGACGTCCTGGGTCTTAGTTCTCCTGGGTACTCCCGGAGCACTAGGACTTGTGGAGATTAGACGACTAGTGCCTCTAGTCCACCCTTTGTTGAGGCTGGAAGGCGGTGGTGCAGTACACTGGTGGTGGCTCCCAGAGTGTTCTGCAACTGATGGAGACCCTGCTGTAAGCAGCAATCAGACCTACTATTTTCAGTTCTAAACACAGAAATGCCACACTGGCAGTGAAGTAAGGCCTCTGCTCATGGCCTGGTCAAGGCTCTTATCACCAGCCACCTGCCAGCAGGGCAGTAGGTATGAAGGAACCAAGTTTCATAGAAAGCCCACGATAAAAGCTGGCCTTGTGATTTCTAATGCCCTAGTGACATGGTCTGGAAAGCTCCTGGAATTGGGAGGTCTGTGAGTCACTACCCTGCTCCCACCCTGGGAAATGGCATCTGCATAAATCCATAAATGTGTATGGTGCAGTGGGCAGGTGTGCTTCCAATCTCACAGCTATCCTGAACTTCTTTGTCGCTGACATTCATGCTCTTGCTTCAAGCCTATTGACTGATTTGGAAGTGAACACCAGCCACTTTTTCCTCCGCACATCCCGCCCCCCGGCCCCCACTCCCTCTTGTAGCTTCTTCTGTAAGTCCAGCTCTGTCATCCCTAGACTCTTATGTAAACTAGTCACCTCCAGGCCCAGGGCACTTGGAAACCCCAAAGCGGGGCTTTGGGCAGGAAAGACCCACTAGATAGGGGTTCAGCTTCTCTGGGTTACTTGATTGGCAGAGATGAGTTGTCCATTCGCCGCTCCTTGGAGGAAGGACTAGCTGTGAATTAATCACAGCTGTTGTCCATCAAATTACTTAGAGTCAGGCCTGGGGCACTCTCCTCCTTTCCATGGCTGTGTCTTCCCCAGACACAGCAACCCCACTCTTTTTCCAGGTGCCTCATTCCATTTTCCTTCTAATTTCAGCTGCCAAGTAGACTTCCAGGGCCCTACCATCCTCTTCGGCCTCCAAGCAGCCCATTCCCCTCCCGCTCTACATTTCCATACTCCCTTGCTGCCAATTCTACAGCCCTCCCTACTCCCATTTGACCATTTTCCTTAACCCCTCTAAACACCTAGATCCTCAACTACCTATTCCATCACAGGCTGCCCATTCTCCCTTCCCCACCCCTCAAGGTGGATAGTCTGTTTGCCCACAGCAGGGCTTTGGACCACCAGCAAGTACCCTGCTCCTAGGACCTTGGCTGCTCTCAAGCCCATTGCCCAGCTAGGCTGGTGCAGCCAGGGACAGTATCCTGATGGCATAGGTTTTGGTTATATGTTATTAGACCTGGCCAGTACCTCAGAAAATGAGACCCCACATCCCTTCCACCAGGCATGCTACCAGGCACACTTCCTTTCTTCCTGAGGCCAGGAAGTTACAGTGCTGAGGAGATGGAGCTAGGCCCAGTTTTGAAGGGCACCAAAGAGAAAGGCCAATGGAGGCCTTAAGAGCCTGCTTTGGAAGCCTCTTTGACTTTGGGGGTCTTCATGTGTCTGTATCAAAGAGGCAAAGCCATGGCTTTTCTCACTTTCCTACCTGCTTTGGGTGTGGTAGACCTGTTCCATGTAATTCACACTTATAGAACTGAGCTCCCAAAGTTTCTGGCTGGACATTTACAGTGTCCCTGTGTGTGTGCATGTGTCTGTATGTGTATTTGTGTGTGTATGTGTTTGGATGTGTTTGTCTGTGTCTAAATGTATGTGATATATAGATGTGATTGTATGATATCCAGGAGAGTGGAAATATTTGAGTGCCCTAGTGTGTGTGACTCCCTGAACATTTCTAAGAGAGTTCTATGAAATTCACATTTCTTTAATGATTTAGGAGCATTGTTCATCCACTTTGTGTAAGTAAAGAAAAAAAATGCACCCTATAAGATCTGAACTGCCCACATCCTGAGTCTAGATTCATTAGATGGAGCTTCATGCTCTGCTTCCCCACAACCATCGGGTTGCCTGCAGCCTGCTTAGGCCAGCAACCAGGTCAGGACCAGAATATCTTGTCCTCAGGAGGTGGCTGATATACTCAAAATCGGATTCAAGGAAGACCCAGTCATCCTGAGGCCACAGCTTGTTCCATGACACAATTATCTGAGGAGGTGACTGGCAGTGGCTGCTCTCAGATGTTTTCCTTCTTGGTGAGTAGGGCATGTTTCATTAGCTCCAAGGTTACCTCGGCCTCCTTTTTTTTTTTTTTTTTTTTTTAATTCAAATTTGAAATTTCTAGTGGCCTTGTAAACAGTGTGTGAGGTAATTCACATTTCCTCTGGCTGGCCATATCATGTCTGAATTCCAGAGAACTGTGCAGTAGCCCAGGGTCCTTCCCACACACAGCAGCTACCACTTGATTCTCTGGCACCTTTCTTCCTCCCTTACCCCCATTCTCATTTGATGTCTGAAAATAATTGATCTAATGATTCATTGAGCAGGGTTTGCCTCAGGGAAAGCCTCACATCCTGTTCCTTACCATTCCTTAAGGAATCTGATTGTTTCTGTGGAGCAATCACCATAGAGTTTCAGAAAAATTCACCTCGACAGGGCAAGATTATGGAAAAACTGGCATCCACCGAGGTCCCTGGGAGACTTACATTATTTATTTATTTATTTATTTATTTATTTATTTATTTATTTATTTATTTTTATTTTTTACCCAGATGCCTATAGAACAAATGGCTCTCAAGTACCCTATATTCTCCACAAGGTTGTTCACTGTTCTCCAAGGTTGAACTTTTCTAAACATTTAAGAAAGGGTCCTGAGTGTCCTCTGTCAGCAGCATCCCAGCCTTCTTTTCTTTTCCCTGTTTCTCACTCCCCTATTCCAGAATGGATTACCCTGTCTCTCTTCTGGCTCTGGAGGTGCCAACTTCTAGAGTATAGTCGAACATATCTTTTTGGAGTTCTTCTCATTTTCAAAACTCAGGATGAATGTGATGGATATAGATTCAGTATACACTGAGGAAAAGAGATGGCCACTCAGATTGAAATGGCTTTCAGGTGACTCCAATATTTGTTGCTTGGCGGCTCTATGACCGGATGAAAAAAGGATCCCAGGAAATCCATAAATGTCCTAGTGTGTCCAGAAGTCTGTTGTCAGGAGAATGCAGACTAGGTTTTGGTGCCTCAAAACCTGTCACGATCTCTCCATTGGACTCCATGAAACCTAGGGGGGCTATGTGACTTAACACCCTTACCAACATGTCAGATGAGCTGCCTTCTACTCCAACATCTGTCACCTATGTGGACTGCTAGGCACCCACTGACTGGTAAGTCACTTTCTCCCAAATGCTGAGCCCCTTTACACACATGTTGTTCTCCTCCTACTGCCTTTTGTCTCTGATCCACAATGGTCTCATGTCTGAGTCTCTGAATTGGCTTTTCTTTGTTTGCTTGTTGGTGTCTTGCTCTTCTTTTCAATCTCACACATGATCAAAATCATAAAGGCCCTGTCCCTTGCAGTCTGACAGAATTTTCTTTCCTTGATGGCAAGGGGAATTACTTGAAAGGGCCAGTCTCAAAATGAATGGGTGAGTTTAGGTGCTCTTCAGTGGCAAATGCCTGAATTCCAAGCGGAATGCAGCTCTGAAATTCCCGGTGCTATCTGGTGACCACTCTTCTGTGGACTAAACGGCAGCGACTTGACTGGCCACTGGCACAGAGAGGACAGATTATGGCATCTCGACAAATAGAATGCAGAAGCAACCATGATTATGGAGGCCAAGGAGGTCAATGTGTGGCAGTAGAGGCTGGCATCCCAGCAGGACGGCAGCTAATGGCTGAATCCTAGCACAAGATAGTGTAGGTTTCCCGAACGTTGGTTCTCCTGGGGATTTCAGGGGCACTGGGGTTTGTGGAGAGTGGGTGGCCAGTACCTCTAGTCCACCTTTTGCTGAGGCTGGGGAGGCAGTGGTGCAATACACTGGTGGCAGCTCTGGGAGGGTTCTGCTATTGATAGAGACTCTGTTGTACAAGGCAGTCCTGAACTACCGTTTTCATTTCAGGACACACAAATACCACACTGGCAGAGAAACGAGGCTGTTGCCTATGGCTTGGTCAAGGCTTTTATCACCAGACACCTGCCAGCAGGGCAGTAGGTATGAAAGAACCATGTTTCATAGAAGATCCAGGACAAGACCTTGTTATTTCGAACGCCCTGGTCGCCTAACCCGGAAAGGGCCTGGAATTGGGAGGTTTGTGTGTCACTGCCCTGCCCTGGGAAATGGCACATGCATAAATCCCCAAGGTCTATGGGGCAATAGTCAGAGTTACTTCCATTCTCACAACTTCCCTGAATTTCCAGGTCATTAATATTCATACTCTTGCCCTAGGCCGCTTGACTGATATGGAAGTGAACAGGAGCCACATTTTCCTACCTCTTGCTCCCTCCTGGAGCTTTTTCTCTGAATCTGGCTCTGTCATCCCTAGACTCTTCTATAGTCACCATCAGGCCTAGGGCACTTGGAAACTCCAGAGGGAAACTCTGGGAGAGAAGGAGCCTCTGGATAGGGGTTCAGCTTCTCCGGGTCTCTTGATTGGCAGAGGTGAGTTGCCCAATCTGTGCTCCTTTGAAGCAGGACTAGCTGTCGATTAATTAAAGCTACTGTCCATCAAATTGTCTAGGTTCAGACCTGGGGCACTCTCTTCCTTCTTTCCTCCACGGTGTCTTCCCCTGACACAGCAGTCCCACTCTTATTCTAGATGCCTCATTCTATTTTTCTTCTAATGTCAATAAAGTCTGATCCCAGGGCCATTCCACTTTTTTTAACCTCTAGGCAGCCCATTCCTTTCCTGCTCCATGTTTCCATACTTCCTTGCTGCCAATTCTACTGCACTTTCTCCTCCCCCTTGACCATCTTCCTTACACCCTCTAAACACCTTTGAACTTCACCTATCTATTCCAACCCAGTTAGACCATTCTCCCCTCCCTCATCCTGAACATGGTCAATCTGTTTGCCCACAGCAGGGCTTTGGACCAGCAGCAAACACCCTGTTCCTGGGACCTTGGTTGCTCTCAAGCCCACTGCCCAGCCAAGATTGGGCAATCAGGGACTGGGTCCTGAGGGCAGAGGTTTTGGTCATATGTTATTAGGCATGGCCTGCACTTCAGAAGGGGTGACCCCACATCCCCTTCACCAGCCATGCTGCCAGGCACACTCCCTTTACTCCTGAGGCCAGGAAGCAACAGGGCTGAGGAGACCGAGCTAGGCCCAATTGTGAAAGGCTCCAAAGGGAAAGGACTCTATAGGCTTTGAGAGCCCTGCTGGGAAGACTCCTTGACTTTAGAGGTCTTCATGTGTCTGTATTAAAGAGATATAGCTATGGTTTGCCTTACTTTCCCACCTGCGTTGAGGGTGGTGGACCTGTTCTATGTCCCTCACTCTCTAGGGAACTGAGCTCAAATAGGTTTCTGGCTGGGAGTTTAGAGTGTCCCTGTGTTGTGTGCATGTCAGTATTGCATGCATGTGTGTGTGTGGATGTGTTTATCTCTGTCTAATGTGTGAGATATAGAGATATGGTTGTGTGATATCCAGGCAGGTGGAAATATGTGAGTGCTCTCGTGTGTGGACTCCCTGAACATTTCTATGAGAGTCCTATGAAATTTATTTTAATTATGTGGGAGCATTGTTCATCCACTTTGTGTGAATAAAAAGAAAAAATGTATCCTATAAGATCCGAAACACTCACAGCCCAAGCCATTAGAGGGAGCTTCATGCACTGTCTCCTCATAACCATCGGGTTGCCTGCAGCTTGGTCAGGCCAGCATTCAGGTCAGGACCAGAATATCCTGTCCTCAGGAGGTGGCTGACACACTCGACATTGGGTCCAAGGGAGGCCCAGTCACTCTGAGACCACAGCTTGGTCCAAGGCACAGTTGGTTGAGGAGCTGCCTGGCTTTGGCTTCTCTCATATATTTTCCTCTGTAGTGATTAGGGCACGTTTCATTAGCTCCAAGGTTACCTCAGCCTTCATTTTTTTTTTTTATTTCACATTTGGAATTTCTAGTGGCCTTGTAAATGGTGTGTGAGGTGATGCACATTTCCTCTGGCTGGCCACATCATGTCTGAATTCCAGAGAACTCTGCAGTAGGCCCAGGGTCCTTCTCACACACAGTAGCAAATTAATTCTCTGACTCCTTTCTCCCTCCATCGTGTACGGCATACGGTCCAGGGAGGCATTGGACTAGTGTCCAATTATAAGTCACAAAGCTGAGTCTGCTACAGCTAAGTGTCACCTAAGCTTCCCATGAGGGGATATGGCCAGATGAGCACCTGAATGGTCTCTTTGGAGAGGGCACCCACCCTTGTTTGTCTTTGTGTCATCGTTGCAGGGTGGAATGGGTTTGATCAACACAAAGTAAAGGGGGGAGCTCAATCGCCTTCTGGAGGTAACTAGGCAGCAACTACTCACTCTCAAGGGAAAAGGAGAAACAGCAGGAGGTTGTGTGAAAGAGAGAGGATGCCGAATGACTGAGACGTGGCCTTGCTATGACGTGAGAGCTGAGCCCCAATCTGTGGTACCGTAGGCGAATCTCATACGGCTTATGGTGGCCCCACTGGATCTTCGTAAGGAGTGTAATCCAGTGGTCCAGGTTGGGGATTTAACCAACCCATCAATACTAAGAGGCACCTGAAATCCCCGCGAGGTTTGCCGCCAGAGAATGGCAAAACGAGTGGCGTCCCCTCCAAACTTTCCCCATCCCTATCCCACTTTCATGTGGCGTAATAGTTGTCTGTCACGGGAAGTGCGAGAGGTACCTCAGAACTATATAGAAGGAAAATGAGGGAAGTGTTTTTGGTAACAGAAAGTTATAAGGTCTGGTGACTTATTTTGAAGGAAAAAGAAAGGTATTTGCCTCAGAGGTGGTTATTACTGAACGAGTAAAAAGAGGCAAACTGAAGGAATAAAGGAAGTGTAAAAGAAGGTTTGTGGAAGTAATAGAAGGGTTGCGAAGAAATTCTGAGGAGAAATTTTGTGTAATAGAGCGAAACAAGGTCGGAAATTTAAATGTCAAAAGCAAGCCAATGCAAAAACTGAGATTGTGTTTAATGTTCCTTAGACTATTGGTTTCATGTAAATGTTAGAAAGGTTTTCTGGGAAGAAAACTAGGATTTT
The DNA here is from genome assembly GCF_000151845.1 of Pteropus vampyrus. Taxonomy (NCBI): domain Eukaryota; kingdom Metazoa; phylum Chordata; class Mammalia; order Chiroptera; family Pteropodidae; genus Pteropus; species Pteropus vampyrus. The sequence continues at coordinate 4,484,221 of NW_011888998.1, read as the reverse complement.
GTATTTCATCAAAATAATTTTAGTGTTCTATGTTGCTTTAACCAGCTTCCTGGATCTTAGAGTATATACTAACACTGGCCTCTGTGCCTAATTTTCAAAGGAAGCTCCCTGCAAAATGGGGGGAGGTTCCTCTAAGCCAACTGTCTTAATTGTATGTTGAAACATTTTGAGAAAAGTTTCTCAGAGGATTACGGTGTTAAGCTGACCCTGAGAAAGCTTCACACTCTTTGTGAGCTTGAATGGCCGCCTTCGGGGTAGAATGGCCCTCAGAAGGGGCCCTAGACCTCCTCACTGTGAGAGCAGTGTACTGGGTAGTGACAGGGACCCCTGGATATCCAGAACAGTTTCCATACATAGACTCATGGTTGCAAATCGCTACTATAGTGCCCCCTTGGGTCCAATTTTGCGTGAACAGGCAGGAAGAGAGCAAGGTAACTGTGGCCCAACTGGCTAGACAAAAGGGCAGGGAAAAAAAGCAAAAAATAATCCATCAAGGGCATCCCGAGGAAGAACCTATATTCCCACCACCATATATCCCAACAGCTCCACTAGTCCCTGCACAGTCATTCGACCTACAGTTGACAGACAGCCCTCCACTATCAATGCCTTCGCCACCCCAACAGCCTGAGTGACCACCAAGGCCTAGTCCATGGTGCCTTCGTTAGGCCATGCAACCAGCTCAACCATTTCAGCAATCTGCAGCCCTTCAGAGAGAGGCCCCTCCCAGAGGCGCGAGGTCTCTATGAAATTGGAGAAGATGGCACACTCCAGCCAGGCTGCCCTGTCTACTACTATCAGCCATTCAGCACAACCAACCTCCTCAACTGAAAGCAGCACACCTCGTCTTATTCGGAGAAACCTCAGGCGATGATTGATCTGCTCGAGTCCACCTTACATATTCAGCCTACTGGGGATGACTGCCATTAACTCCTCCTGACTCTCTTCAACACCAAAGAATGGCACCAGATTCTGTCAGAAGCATGAGGATAGCTTCAAGAACAGGCACTGGGCAGTGTATTGGCCCCTGTAGCATGGGCCTCAGAGGCTGCGCCCCACACGAGGCCTAAATAGGACTTTAACGTCCCACATGAACGAGAGTCTCTCAACAGATACTGACAGGCCATATTACAAAGGGTAAAAGTTGGGGCTAGAAAATCCAACAAATATCTCAAAAATGGCAGAGAAACTCCAGAGGCCAGAGGAATCCCCCACAGAATTCTATGAAAGACTATGTGAGGCATTCTGGGTGTATACTCCTTTGACCCCGATACTCAAGAGAACCAGCGCATGGTCAATGCAGCATTTGTGGCCCAATCCTTCACTGACTTCCTCTGCAAGCTTCAGAAATTAGAGGGCTTTGCTAGGTTGAATGCCACTCAGCTGATGGAGGTCGCAAACAAGGTGTTTTTAAACCATGACCAGGAGACCCAAAAGGTAGCTGACAAATGGATGAAACAAAAGGCATCTCTGTTGGCAGCTGCATTGGGGAACCCAGGTCCAGTACAACAGACTCCTACTCCTTCATGGAAGAGAGAAACCAGGAAGAGACCTCCACTTCGCCATGACCAATGTGCCTACTGCAAAGAAACCGGCCTTTGGAGAAACGAGTGTCCTCATCGTAGGAGGACACCCAAAAGGTCAGAGAATTTCAATCAATATTGCAAGGGAAAATACCAACCTCAGCCAGTCAGCTAAGAGCTTATCAGCCTGGCTGAGGAACAATTAGACTAGGCATGATAAGACTCCCTGATCCTAGGCCTCCAGGAGCCTATGATCACAATAGAAATAGTGGGCCAAACAATAACTTTTATGGTGGACACTGGAACTGAATATTCTGTGGTACTAAGCTTGTGGCTCTCCTCACAGATCGTACGGCAACTATCGTTGGGGCCACGGGGGACCAAGTCGCTCGCTCGTTCTATAAAGCCTGCTCATGTAACCTAGGGGGCCACCTAGGGACTCATGAGTTCTTGTATCTACCAGAGTGCTCCATTCCCCTTTTGAGCAGAGACTTACTAACAAAGCTTGGAGCACAGATAACCTTTACCTCAGGGAAGCCCACCAATCTCACACTGAGGGGCCAGCCTGCTTTAATGATGGCAGTGACTGTGCCTAGGGAGGACGGATGACACCTTTATTCTCCAGAAGAAAAACAAACCAATCCCACCAGTCTGCTGAAAGAGTTCCCTACTGTTTGGGCAGAAAAGGGGGGCCCAGGTCCAGCCAAAAATCACATACCCATAATGGTAGGCCTGAAACCAGGGGCTATCCCCATCACACAAAGACAATATCCAGTGCCATGAGAAGCACACCTGGGAATTCAGGACTACATTCAATGTTTGTGCAGTTCCTGAATTCTAGTTGCATGTCAGTCACCTTGGAACACTTCGCTCTTGCCAGTCAAGAAGACTGGAGGGAATGACTACCACCCCATTCAGGACCTCCGCACCATCAACAACACAGTGGTCACCATCCATCCAGTGGTTCTGAACCCATACACTCTTTTGAGCCTTTCCCTGCTCAAACGAGCTGGTTCACATGCCTCAACCTTAAAGATACCTTCTTCAATCTCCAGTTATCACCGCCTAGCCAGCCTTTGTTTGCCTTCGAGTGGGAAGATCCACACACTGGGAGGAAAATGTAACTGACCTGGACTCAACTGCCACAGGGCTTTAAGAACTCACCCACCCTGTTTGGTGAGGCATTGGCTGCAGTGCTTGCTGCCTTCCCTGAAAAGACTTTGAACTGCACTCTACTTCAATATGTAGATGACTTGCTGCTGGCTAGCTAGCACCACCCAAGGAGACTGTTGGAAAGGTACTAGAGCCTTACTAGCCCTACTGTCTATCATGGGGTATGAGGTCAAGATATCTTGAATTAATTATCTCAGAAGGATATCAGGCACTTGGGCATGAGAGGAAATTGGCCATCTGCTCAATACCCCGGCCAAACACCAAGAAAGGGATCCGAGTGTTCTTAGCAGCAGCCAGATTCTGTAGAATCTGGATACCAGGTTTCTCTGATATTGCCAAACCACTATATGAGGCCACAGCTGGGTCTGGAGAAGACCTCCTGGAATGGGCTCCAAGCAAGAAAAAGTTTTCAGAGAAATAAAGAGACATTTAACCAGCACCCCAGCATTAGGACTGCCTGAGGTGACATGGACTTTAACTTTTCATACAGGAGAATAATCACACTGCACTGGGGGTCCTCACACAAACAGTTGGGCCATGGCAAAGCCCAATTTCATATTTGTCCAAACAGCTAGATCCGGTGGCTGCAGGATGGCTACCGTGTCTCCGAGCCTTAGTTGCCATGGTAATCCTGGTCAGAGAAGTGGACAAGCTTATGCTAGGACAAAATATAAATGTAAAGGTTCCCCATGCTGTGACTGCATTAATGAATAATCAAGGACATAAGTGGCTGACCAACGCCAGAATAACTCATTATCAGGGACTGCTTTGTGAAAATCTATGAGTCCGCCTCGAAAATATGAACATTGAACCTTTCTGTTTCTGCCCACTGAGGAAGTACCCTATCCTCCCGACCATGATTGTGAGGAGGTCACAGACAAAGTTTATTCAAGCAGGCCAGACCTGACAGATGTCCCTCTCCAGGACCCAGAACTAATATTGTTCACAGATGGGAGCAGCTTCATCCATGGACAGCGCAAAGCTGGCTATGCAATAACAACTATCGATGATGTAATCAGAGCTAAGGCTTTACTTCATGGTTGGTCAGCACGATGGGCCAAACTATGGGCAGTCATCCAGACATTGCAACGGGCTGAAGGAAAACGAGCCAACATATACACTGACTTGGAGTATGCCTTTGCTACCTTGGACATATATGGGACCATTTATAAGGAGAGGGGATTACTGATGGCGGGAGGAAAAGAAATAAAAAACAAAGAAGAAATCCTCCAACTTCTAGAGGCAGTCTGGAAGCCTTCAAAAGTGACAATCATCCATTGCAAGGGCCACCAGAAAGGAACCGACCCTGTCAATAAGGGAAACTGCCTAACAGACCAAGCAGCAAGGGAGGCTGCCAAGCGAGTGCCATAACGAGTCTTAAGCCTATCTCCAAGGTTCTCTTGGCACCAGAATTACATTATCCCCAAAATACACTAAGGAATAAGAACTATGGGCTCCAGGAAAAGGGAAAACCAGAAGGAAGGAAGGCTGGTGGGAAATTGTCTCAATAAATGGACTACCCCTCTCTATAGGATCAGGCAATGGACCTGCCTTCATGTATGAGATAGTCCAGACCTTATCCAAAGCTTTAGGAATCAAATGGAAGCTCCACATGGCCTATAAGCCACAGAGTTCAGGAAAAGTTGAATGCATGAACCAAATCCTTAAAACCACTCTAGCTAAGCTTTGTCAGGAAACTCAGTTACCTTGGATTCATTTGCTGTCTTTAGTTCTACTCCAAACATGATGCACCCCAAGGTGTTCAGGCTACTCCCTTTTTTGAAATCCTTTATGGGAGACCTCCTCAAGTGATAGAGAAGTTAAAAGGAGACCCTAGATTAGTGACTGACTTAGAAATGTCCCAACACCTTCGGACCCTATGTTAGGTCCTCTGCTGCATTGCTCAGAAAACTTTAGAACGAGCCCTTATCACTTTAGGAAATGGGGTCAATCCCTTTCAGCCAGGAGATGAAGTATGGGTTAAAGACTGGAAAAAGGAGCCACTCCAGCCAAGCTGGACAGGTCCTCACACTGTTATATTAGCAACTCCCACTGCTATTAAAGTTGCAGGCATCACCCCGTGGATCCACCACACATGAATAAAAAGAGCAGCACCTCTAGAAAGGCATGAGTCTTGGATTGTAGAAACTAATTTTGATCAGCCACTCCAGATCACTTTTTGGAGGCAGCAGAAATCCACCTGAGATCGTCGGCTCTGCTCTGGCCACTCCCGAAAGCTGGCCAGTCTACGTGTGGCAGAAGCTTCAGGATCAACAGCTGGTGCCTGCAGAAACATCCTTCGTGAACAACAGAGACAGATCCCACCAACTCTCGTAAGTAGAAAGACAGCATGCCCTGCTCCAGCCAAAAAACAGAAGCTAAATGGTCCACGCACAGCTGAAGCCTGAGGAATTTCATCGTGGGACTCCTTTTAATTGGACACTGGGGAGGGAGGGAAATTGGGGCAAAGGACTGTGAGCTGTGTATCCATGTCACCAAAGGAGGTCAGAGAATTTCCACTATCTTAATCTTCTATAGCTACTATGAATGTCAGGGGACTCAGAAAGGGACCTATACCTACAACCAGACTAAATATTCAATATGTGACCCAGGAAGTAATTAACCTTATGTATGTTACAACCCTAATAACCCTTTCACTGAAACAGTTTTTGAAATAAGGGCAGCCTTGAGGGACTACAAGAGAGGAAGAGAGATCCTGTGGATCTCTCAGTTGGGAAGAAAGCTATAGAACAGAAAGAAAGTATATATGTCTGCACAGTTCCACATGTGAAACAAGCTGTGTTTATTGGTCATGTGTCCTACGGGCTACCTGGGAAGAAGACACCACCAATAAGAAAGAGGTGCATTTACGTAAAGGGGTAGCTTTATCAAACTGCACCACACATATGTGCAATCCACTAGAATTAATCATAACTAACCCCTTGAATCTCCATTGGAGTTCCAGAGAAGTTTTAACACTTGCCATTGATGGGGCAGGGCTAAATCTTTATGTTCAAATTCATATTCATATTAGAGGTCAAGTACTTGCCCATTCGGCTCAAGTCTATCAGATTTATAAGTCCTTCTACAAGGAAGTAACTGAGCCCCAACCTCCACCATCACAATCAATCAAAAACTTGTTTCTCAGAATGGCAGAAGGAATAGCTCATTCTCTGAATGTCACTTCCTGCTATGTATGTGGAGAAACTCTAGTAGGGGATAAGTGGCCGTGGGAAGCTACTGAGTTGGTTCCCATTCAAGCAATGCCAGAAGTAACAGCCCCAAGTACCTCTAATGATGATCAATGAATTTTAAAACATACTATGGTGGGACAATACTGCCTAGCCACAGGTGGAAGAAAACTTACAAAGTCAGTCAAAAATTTAAGTTGCTTAGGCCAATGATATTATAATGCCACTTCCAAACAAAGCATGTGGTGGGGAAAAAGGAGAGAGAGAGAAATCTGTTGACCTGATTCTCAGAGCTAATTAAGGCCTGGAAGAACCCAAGCAGGGTCCGAGACTAGATAGCTGCACATGAACTTTACTGAATTTGTGGAAATAAGGCCTACAACTGCCTCCCCAAAAAATTGGAGGGGAGCTATGTAATTTGTGTGATAAAACCTTCCTTTTTCCTTCTACCTCTGAAAACAAAGGATCTGCTTGGTCACCCGGTCGGTCCCACAACCCTTACAATGAGTCAAAAGAGAACTTCAAATAGGGGACTGGAAGGATGATGAGTGGCCTCCAGAACAAATAATCCAATACTATGACACTGCCAAATGGGCAAAAGATGGGTCTTGGAGATATCATACCCCCATTTACATGTTAAATCGAATTATCTGACTGCAGGCAATATTAGAGATCATTACTAATGAGACTGGGAGAGCCCTGACCCTCATAGCACATCAGCAGAATCAGATGAGAAATGTCATCTACTAAAACAGGTCAGCACTAGATTATCTATTAGCAGCAGAAGGAGGTGTGTGTGTGAAATTCAATTTCATCAACTGTTGTATACGGATTGATGACCAAGTCCAGGCAATTGAGGTCCTTGTCAAATAAATGACAAAACTTGCACATGTGCCCATGCAATAATGGCATGGATGGGACTCGATAGTCTCCTTGGAGGATGGTTCTCTACCTTCGGAGGCTTTAACACCATAGTTGGAATAGTGCTTCTCTTCCTCGGTACCTGTCTACTTATGCCTTGTCTTTTGCCTCTTGTTATCTGGTCGATCACCTCCCTTATAGAGGCTTTAGTGGAGAAAAAGACTGCAGAAAATATCCTTATGCAGTGGGATTACCGGTCCCTGGTCCAGGGAGATCAAGAGGGAGATAGAAAGGTGATGCTCTACAAAAAAATTTAGATGGGCATCGAAAGAGGAGAATGAAGAGGAAATTTCAGGAATTTTTATTAAAAGCTCATCAGCTCTCTGTTCTGCTTCTGTAAATATACTTGCTGCATGCAAGAGATCACTTGCAGCGCTCACTTGCTCTTTGTCCTACTTGCCCTTTGCTCAACCAATGTAACCATTTGTACTCTACCAGCTCTCTCTTTCTGTAACAATTTTTATTTGCTGGTGACCCATGGCAACTTCTGCCCTTCCACCAATCCCTCTGCTTTATAATGGTCTAAGTATGAATCAAGCAATTAGCTTGTGTAAAAACCCTGTATATAAGAAATGTTGCAAATGTTCTCAGATTTCAGAGTGTTAGCTCCTCTGAGACTGTGAGTAATAAAATTGAGTTCTCTTTCTCTCTGAGTTATTTCTTGTTTTTTCTCTGGTTTGATTTTGGAGCTTTTCTGCAACACCTTTACACACATGTTGTTCTCCTCCTACTAACACTGGCAGTGAAATTAGCCCACTGCCCACAGCATGGTCAAGGCTGCTATCACCAGCCACCAGCCAGCTGAGTGGTAGGTATGAAGGAATGAAGGTTCATAGAAGGCCTAGGACAAGAGGTAGCCTTGTTATTTTGAATGCCCTGGGCGCCTGGCCTGGAAAGGGCCTGGAGGGATCTATGAGTCACTGCCTTGCCCCCACCTGGGGAAATGGCACCTGTATAAAGCCCTACAGGTCTCTAGGGCAGCGGGCAGGGGTGCTTCCAGTCTCACAGCTACCCTGAACTTCCAAGTTACCGATATTTAGGCTATTGCCCAGGCCTCTTGACTGATTCAGAAGTAAACAGGAGCCACTTTTTCCTCCCTCTTCCTCCCCTCCAGAGCTTCTTCTCTGAGTCTGACTCTATCATCCTTTGACTCTTATGTAACCTAGTCACTACGAGGCCTGGGGCACTTGGAAACCCTAGAGAGGAACTCTGGGCAGGAAGGGGTAACTCGATAGGGGTTCAGCTTCTCTGAGTCCATTGATTGGCAGAGGTGAGTTGCCCATTCAGTGCTCCTTTGAGGAAGGACTAGCTGTGAATTAATCAAAGCTGTTGTCCATTGAATAGATGAAGGTCAGGCCTGGGGTACTCTCCTCCTTCTTTCTACCACTGTGTCTTCCCGAGACACAACAGTCCTAGTCTTTTCCAGATGCCTCATTCCATTTTCCTTCTAATTTCAGATGCCAAATTCACTCCAAGTGCCCTTCTACCTTCTTGGGCCTCCAGGCAGCCCATTCCCAACCTGCTCCATAATTCTGTACTCCCTTGCTGCCAATTTTACTGCCCTCCATCCTCCCATTTGACCATCTTCCTTACCTCCTCTAAACACCTATGATCCTCACCTACCTATTCCAACACAAGCAGCCCATTCTCCTCTCCCCACTCTCAATATGGACAGACTGTTTGCCCACAGCAGAGCTTTGGACCACCAGCAAGCACCCTGCTCCTGGAAACTTGGCTGCTCTCAAGCCCAATGCCCAGTCAGGCTGGGGCAGCCAGGGACTGGGTCCTGACGGCAGAGATTTTGGTTATATGTTATTAGGCCTGGCCAGCACCTCAGAAAGCAAGACCCCGCGTCCCACCCGAAGGCTATGCACACTCCCTTTCCTCCTGAAATCAGAAAGTCACAGAACTGAGGGGACCAAGTTAGGTCTTATTGTGAAGGGCGCCAATGGGAAGGCCTCTGGAGGCCTTAACAGCCTGGCTGGAAGGCCTTCTTGACTTTGGAGGCCTTCAGATGTCTGTATAAAGGAGGCAATCCCATGGCTTGCCTCACTTTCCACCTACTTTGGGTGTGGTGGACCTGTTCTATGTCCTTCATCTCTAAGAACTGAGCTCAGATAGGTTTGGATGGGAGTTTGCCATGTCCTTTTGTGTGTGCGTGTGTCTGTAGTGTGTGCATGTGAGAGTGTGTGTGGATCTGTTTGTGTCTAAACATGTGTAACATAGAGATGTGGTTGTGTGATTTCCAGGAGGGTGAAAATATGTGAGTATCCTCGTGTGAGTGACACTCTGGACATTTCTATGAGAGTCCTATGAAATTCATGTTTATTTAATGATGTAGGAGCATTGTTCATCTGCTTTGTGTGATTAAAGAAAAGAAATGAACTGGATAAGTTCCCAATACCCTACACAACCAAGCCCAAATTTATTACATGGAGCTTCATGTGCTATCTCCCCACACCATTGCATTGCCTGGAGCCTACCCCAACCAGCCTCTAGGTCAGGACCAGAATCTCCTCTCATCAGGAGATGGCTGACACGCTTGACATCAGGAACCAAGGGAGGCCCAGCCCTCCTGAGGCCACAGCTCGGTCTATGGTCCAGGTGACTGAGGAGATGACTGGCTGTGGCGTCTCTCAGATTTTTTACTCTGTAGTGAGTAGGGAATGTTCCATTAGCTCCAAGGTTACCTCAAACTTCACCCTTCCTTTTTGACTTCACGTATGGAATTTCTAATGACCTTGTAAAAGGCTATGCAAAGTGACTCGCATTTCCAGTGGCCAGCCATATCATGTGTAAATTCCAAAGAACTCTGCAGTGGACCCAGGGTCCTTCCCACACACAACAGCCTCCAATTGATTGTCTGGAACCTTTTTCACACTACCATCCCCATTCTTATTTGATGTCTGAAAAGAATTGACCTAATCATCTATTGAGCAAGGTTTGCCTCGGGGAAGGCCTCACAACCTGTACAGTCTCTTAAGGAATCAGGATTGTTACTGGGGAGCAATCACTATAGAGTTTCAGACAGAGGGAATTGCCTTGGCAGGACAAGATTATGAGAAAATTGGCATCTGCCAATGTCCCTGGGAGACCTTATTTACCCAGAGGCCAACAGAACAAATGGTTCCCAAGTACCCTTTGTTCTCCACGGGTTGTTCATTGTTTTCTAAGGTTGAACTTTTGTAAATATTTGAGAAAGGGTCCTGAGTGTCCCTCTGTCAGCAGCATCCCAGCCTTTTTTTTCTTTTCCCTGTTTCTCACTCCCCTATTCCAGAATGGATTACCCTGTCCCTCTTCTGGCTCTGAAGTAGCCGACTTCTCAGGAAGAGTGGAACATATGCTTTTTGAGTCCTTCTCGTTTTCAAAATGCATGATGAACATGATGGACATAGTCTCATGATACATTGAGGTACTGGGAGGACCGCTCAGATTGAAACTGCATTCAGGTGACTCCAATAGTCATTGCTTGATGGCTCTGTGACAGGATGGAAAACGATCCCAGCAAATCCAAACAATGACCCAGTGTGTCTCAAAATCTTTCGTCAGGAGAATGTCAGACCAGGGTTTGGCACCTCAAAACCTACCACGTTCTATTTGTTCAGTGAAACCTAAGGGGCTACGTGGCTTCACACCGTACCAACATGTCAGAGTAACTGCCTTCTACTCCAGCATCTGTTACCTGTGTGCGCTGCTTGGCACCTGCTGCCTGGTGTGTCACTTTCTCCCAAATGCTGAGCCCCTTTATACACACATTGTTCTCCCTCTATTGCCCTTAGTCTCTGATCCACACCAGTCTCATGTCTGCATCTCTGAATTGGCTTTCGTTTGTTTGCTTGTTGGTGTCTTCCTCCCTTTTTCAAGTCCACACGGGAGTGAAATCATAAGAGCCCTGTCTCTTGCAGTCTCACAGAGTTCCCTTTCCTTGATGGTGAGAAAAAAGAGAGTCACCCACACTTGAAAGGCCAGTCTCAAAATGAATGGGTGAGTTTAGGAGCTCCTCAATGTCAGAGGCCTGAATTCCAGGCTCAACACAGCTCTGAAATTCCCAGGGTGGTCTGGCGACCACTCATCTCCAAACTAAACAGTGGTGGCAGGACCAGCCACTGGCTCAAATTAGACAGTTTATGGCATCTCAGCAAAGAGAATGAAGATGCAACCATGATTAGGGAAGCCAAGAAGGTCAATATGTGGCAGTGGAGGGTGGTGTCTCGGCAGGCCAGGAGCTATTGGCTGAACCCTGGCACAGGACAGTGCAGGTGTCCTGAGCCTTGGTTCTCCTGGGGACTCCAGGAGCACTGAAGCTTGGGGACATTGATGGCCAATGCCTCTAGTCTGCCCTTTGCTGAGACTGGGGAGGCAGTGATGTGATACACTGGTGGCTGCTCCAGGAGGGTTCTGCTATTGATAGAGACCCTGCTGTACATGTCAGGCCTGACCTGCCATTTTCAGTTCACGACACACAAATGCCACACTGGTAATGAAATGAGACTGCTTCCCATGGCCCGGTCAAGGCTGTTATTACCAGTCACCTGTCAGCAGGTCTGTAAGTATGAAGGAATCAAGTTTCTAGAAGGCCCAGGACAATAGTTGACCTTGTAATTTTAAACTTCCTGGGTGCCAGGCCTGGAAAAGGCCTGGAATTGGGAGTTTTGTGTCACCACCCTGCCCCCATCCTGAGAAACGGCAGCTGCATAAACCCTTAAAGGTCTGCAGGGCAGTGGCCAAGGGTGCTTCCAGTCTCATAGCTACTCTGAACTTCCGGAGCACCAATATTCATGCTATTGCCCCAGGTCTCTTGACTGATTTAGAAGGGAACACGAGCTTCTTTTTCCTCCCTCTCACTCCTCCCTAGAGCTTCTTTTTGAGTCTGGCTCTGTCCCCCCTAAACTCTTATGTAAAATAGTCACCGCCTGGCCTAGGGCACTTGGAAACCCAAGAGAAGTGTTCCGGTGGGAATGGGCCACTGGATAAGGGTTCAGCTTCTCCGAGTCTCTTGATTGGAAGAGGTGAGTTGCCCAATCAGCACTCTTTGGAGGCAGGATAAGCTGCCAATTAATCATAGCTGTTGTCCATCAATTTGATTAGGGTAAGGCCTGGGGCACTATCCTCCTTCTTTCCTCTTCTGTATCTTCCCCTGATGCAGCAGCCCCACTCTTTTTCCAGGTGTCTCATTCCATTTTCCTTCTAATTTCAGCTGCCAAGTAGGCTTCCAGGGCCCTACCATCCTCTTCAGCCTTCAGGCAGCACATTCCCTTCTTGCTCCACATTTCCATACTCCCTTGCTGCCAGTTCTACAGCCCTCTCTACTCCCATTTGACCATCCTCCTTAATCCTTCTAAACACCTGAAATCCTCAACTACCTATTCCATCACAGGCTGCCCATTCTCCCCTCCCCAACCCTCAAGGTGGCTAGTCTGCTCCCAGTGAAAAGGAAACTTAGGGAATTTCAGTAAAAACTAATGAGCTTTCTGTTCTGCTTCTGTAAATATGCTTACTGCATGCAAGAGCTCACTTGCACTTTGCTTGACCTGTTAATGTAACCTTTTGTACTGTAGTAGCTCCCACCTCTTTCAGCATTTTGTACTGGGGCAGTTCCTGCTTCCTGTAACAATTTGTAACCATCGGTAACCCATAGCAACTCCTGTCCTTCTACTAATGTTACTACTTGGAACCATAGCAACTCCCTCTGCTTTGTAATGGTCTAAGCTCGAATCAACCAATCAGCTCACATAATAGACTGCTATATAAGGAATGTTGCAACATAGCTTGTGGCCCAGATCTCCAGAGCAGGAGCTCCTATGGTAATATGCATAATAAACCTGAGTTCTCCCATTCCCTCTGAGTGGACTGCATGGTTTTTTGCTGGACTTCTTTTGAGATTTTTCCACAAAACCAGGGCCCTTAAACATTCTTCAGCCTCCAGGTAGTCCATTTCTTTCCTATTCCACGTTTCCATACTCCATTTATGACAATTCTACCACCCTCCTACCTCTCATTTGACCATCTTCATTACCCCCTCTAAACACCTGTGATTCTCTCCTACCTATTCCAACACAGGCAGCCATTCTTTCCTCCGCCACCCTCAATATGGGCAGTCTCTTTGCCCAGAGCAGGAACCCTGTACCACCAGCAAGCACCGTGTTCCTGAGATCTTGGCTGCTCTCAGGACCACTGCCCAACCAGGTGGGGCAGCCAGGGATGGGTCCCGGGGACAGAGGTTCTATTTATATGTTATTAGTCCTGGCCAACACCTCAGAAGATGAGATCCCATGTTTCATCCTCCAGCCACGCAGCCAGGCACATTCTCTTTCCTCCTGAGGCCGGGAAGTCACAGGGCTGAGGGGACAGAGCATTTTGTACCCTGGCAGTTCCCGGCTTCCTGTAACAATTTGTAACCATCAGTAACCCATAGCAACTCTTGCCCTTCTACCAATGTTACTACTTGGAACCATAGCAACTCCCTCTGCTTTGTAATGGTTTAAGCTCCAATCAACCAATCAGCTCGCATAATAGACTGGTATATAAGGAATGTTGCAACATAGCTCATGGCCCAGATCTTCAGAGCTACTTTTGGGATTTTTCCACAACATTTTGGATGCCCCAGAGAGATTCCAACCATGATGCCAGACGGGCCTCTCAGTAGGATCAAGATGGAGGGGTTCTGAAACAACTAAGAAGGTGTGCCACCTGAGTATTTTGGGTTCTCTCTTGAATCGGCACCTCTGCTGTCAGCATGACTGAGCTCCCAACTGGACTCATAGGAAGGAAGGACCAACTCAACAAGAATGGCTGCTGGGAAAGGGTTTACCATCATTTGTAGAAAGGTACCAAGGTAAGGTAAGGTCCTGGGGACATCATGGTAGCCCATCTGTCAGACGAAAGAGGAATTTGATCACTTCTTAGTCTTCAGTAAGAAGACAGCATAGAACCTGATGAATAATCTGAGTTCAGGGTCTTCCCAGTGAGGGAAGACATTGTGGGTCTCTAAAAAGGGGTGCGGGGAAGACATTAAGAAGGCCTCCCACTGGCCGAGTGTAAAACCTGCATGTATACTGGTGTGGAGGTAATGTTTTAACTTGATGTGTGAATAAGTGAGTGAATGAATGGCTTTACTGACTTGATCGGTCAGGCACAAGTGTGTAGCTTCACAGCTGGGCACCCTTAAGGTCCCCTAAAGGCTATGGTGTTCATGTGGGCTCATTCTGCGGTTCTGTGGTGAATGGCATATGATCCAGGGTTGCATCAAACTAGTGTCCGATTGTAAGTCACAAAGTTGAGTCCGCTACAGCTAAGCATCACCTAAACTCCTGAAGGACATGACCAGATGAGCATCTGAATGGTCTCCTCTGTGGAAGGAGCACCCACCCTTGTTTGTCTTTGTGTTACCATTCCAGGGTGGGATGAGTTTGGTAAAACACTAAGTAAAGGAGGGAGTTCCATCACCCTCCAGAGAGTGACCAAGTGCCTTCCACAGGTTGTGGGGAGTGACTGCTTACTCTCAAGAGAAAAGAAGAAGTCTAAGGCCATGCCATCCTGAACAAGCTTGATCTTGTCTGATCTTGGAAGCTAAACAGGGTCAGGTCCGGTTAGTACTTGGATGGGAGACCACCTAAGAAAACCAGGTGCTGTAGGCATAAAAATAAATAAATAAAAAATAAGGGAGATTGTGAACTGACAAGGTCCTTGCAATCTGTGAGGTCAACCAAGGGTTGCCTCACCTAAAAACAGAGAGAGAGAGAGAGAGAGAGAGAGAGAGAGATTGATTGAGAGAGAGAGAGAGAGAAAAGAAGAAACAGTAGGAGGTTGAATGAAAAAGAGTAAATGCTGAAAGATTGAGATGTGGCATTGCCAAGGAACAAGAGTTGAGCCCCAATCCATGGTTCCGTGGCAATCCTCATACATCTTATGGTGGCCCTACTAGATCTCCATGAGGAGTCTACGCCAGTGATCCGGTTTGGGAATTTATACCGACCCACCAATGCTAAGAGGCACCTGAAATCCCCCTGAAGGGAGCAGCCAGAAACCGGCGAAGCAAGTGGCATCCCCTTCAAACTTTCCCCGACCCTATCCTCCACTCCTTCATGATTGTTGTCTATCATGGGGGGCATGGGAGGTACCTCAGATTTAAATGAACGAATAAGGCATGTAGTGGAAGGTTTGAGTAGGAAGAAAAGAAATTGTCATTGCTAACAGAAGGTATAAGGTCTGGAGACATATTCTGAAGGAAATTGAAGGGAAGCTGTTTGCCTCAGAGTTGGATATTGCTGAATGGGTGATAAGAGGCAAGTGGAGAGAATAAGGAAAGTAGTAGAAGAGACATCTATGTGTATATGTGAAGAGAGATCCAGAGGGGAAATTAAACTGAAAGTGTAATATCCTAAGAGCAAAGTATGAAAGAAGGTTTTGGGGGAGAGATTCTGAGGAGAAATTTTATGTAACTAAGCAAAACAAGGTAAGAATTTAAAAATTTGAAAGTAAGCTAAAGCAAAAATTAGAATTATATTTAATGTTTCCTAGACTATTGGTCTGACACTAATGTGAAAAGTTTTTCTGAGAAGTAAATAAGAATTTTGTCAAGACAATTTCAGTGTTTTATGCTGTCTTAACCAAGTTTCTGGAACTTTAGGGAATATATTAACACTGGCCCTGTGACCAATTTTCAAAGGAAGCCCCCTGCAAAAATGGAGGGAGTTTCTGCTAAACCAACTGCATTAGATTGTATGTTGGAAAATCTTAAAGAAAATTTCTCGAAAAATTACGGGGTCAGGCTGATCCCAGGAAAGCTTTGTACTCTTTGTGAGCTTGAATGGCCCATATTTAGAGTAGGGTGGCCCTCGGAAGGGACATTAGACCTCCCTACAGTGAGGGCAGTATATTGGGTAGTGACAGGGACCTCTGGATATCCGGACCAGTAGCTGTACATAGACACATGACTGCAGATTGCTGCTGTAGTGCTCTCTTCAGTCTGGTTTTGCGTGAATAGGCAGGGATAGAGTAAAGTATTTGTGACCCAAATGACTCGAGAAAAGAACAAGGAAGTGCCAGCAAAAATAATCCACTAAGGAGACCACAAGGAGGAACCTATTTTCTTCCTACCACCGTACATCTTAGCAGGTTCATCAGTCCCTGCACAGCCACTTTACTCACAATTGCTGGGTAGGCCACCACCATCAGTACCTTTGCCACCCCGACCTACCCCAGAGCCCTGGCCCAAACCATGCCCTCTGTCAGGTTCAAATTCGATGACTCAGATTGCTTTGCCTCGTATGTAGGGATGATGTCTCACCAGGAGGCTCAGACCCAGCTCCAAAGTCAGCTCCCCAGGATGTTCCTAGTTTGTGACTCCTCCACCTACCCTGGGGACTATGTACCGTCTGTGTTTGAGAATATGTGAATCTCTCACTACATCATCAACTCACTGCCAAATCACCGTTTTAAAATCAGGGACCTAGAATTTGACTGTTGCTGACCCTGCTAGGGTTTTACAAAACTCACTGCCTGAACACCACCACCCTGATGGAGCCTGCACCCAGATATCTAAGCACATTAGAATATGTACAGACTCTCTATGACTTTCCTGGGATTGATGTCAAAGACCAGCCCTTTGAGAAGGGTGAAATCCTGGTGATAATAAAGAAGCCTGATAGACAGTGATGGAGTACCCAGAACAAGGATGGCTGGGTTGAGATTGTTCCCATCCCTTTCATTAAAAAGCTTGCCAGAGAAGTCACTCACAGAGTTTTTTGAGAGACTATACAAGGCGTTCCGGATGTATACCCCTTTTCTCAGCTACTAGTAAGGTGCTCGGTCCTTCCAAGGAAGCTAAGGCCACTTTGGGGAGAGGCCCTCACTTCATCCAGTGACTAACACCACGCCAGCAGTGCTCGCCCAGCACTGCCTGCACCATGACATCCTTCTCAGAGCTCGCCTGCATCTACTTGGCCCTCATCCTGCACAACAATGAGGTGACAGTCAAAGAGGAAGCAGAAGGTCTCCCTGTTAACAGCTGCATTGGGAAACCCAGGTCCAGAACAACAGACTGTTGCTCTCTCTTGAAGGAGAGAAACCGGAAGGAGACTGCCACTTCACTGGAACCAATGCGCCTACTACAAAGAAGCCGGCCATTGGAGAAACGAGTACCCTCGTCATAGGAAAACATCTAAAAGGCCAAGAATTTCACCAAAGAACTCATCAGCCAGGCCAAGGAACAATCAGACTAGGAGCTAATCCTAGACCCCAAGGAGCTGATCCTAGACCCCAAGGAGCCTATACCCGCAATAGAAGCAGGGGGCCAATCATTGACTTTTATAGTGGACATTAACACCAAAAGGAATTTGTGAGGTCCTAGGGGCAGCTGGATTTCATCGAATCTGGGTGTTAGGTTTCTCTGAGATTGCCAAGTCACTGAATAAGGAAAGATCCCCTGATTTGGGGATCAAACAAGAAAAAGCTTTCAGGGAAATAAAGAGACTCTTAACCAGCACACCAGCATTAGGACTACCAGATATAACATGAGACTTTAACCTTTTCAGGGGTCCTCACACAGTCGGGCAATGGCAAGGCCCAATTGCATATTTGTCCAAATGGCTAGATCTGGTAGCTCCGGGATAGCTGCCGTGCCTCCAGGCCTTAGCTGCCACAATAATCCTGGTCAAAGAAGTGGACAAGCTTACACTAGTACAAAATATAGAGGTAATTGCACTGGTGAGAAATTAAGAACATATGTAGCTGACCAACGCCAGAATAACTCGTCATTGGGGGCTGCTTTACAAAAGTCCACGAGTCTGCCTCAGAAACTGTATATACATTGAACCCCACTACAGGAGAGACTCCCAACCACGATTGTGAGATGGCCACGGACAAACCAGGCAGACCAGAGAGATGTTCCTCTTTAAGACCCAGAACTAGTATTGTTCACAGTCGGGAACAGCTTTATCCATATGAAGGACCACTCAAAGCCAGCTACGCAACAACTGCCAATGAGGTAATCAGAGCTAAGGCTCTGCTGCAGGGCTGGTCATCACAATGGGCCAATATCTACACCAATTCAAGGTATGCCTTTTGTCACCTTGCATATACATGGAACCTTTCATCAGAAAGGGGGATTGCAGACAGTGAGAGGAAAAGAAGCTCCACACAGCCTAATGGTTGCAAAGTTTAGGGAAAGTTGAACATATGAACCAAACCCACAAAACTACTCTAGCTAATTTCATCAGGAAAACTAAGATCCTGCCCTGATCAAGGCAGAAAAGGGAAAGAGCTCCGTGAAACCCCAGTAGGCAGAGACTATGACCATTCTCAGCAGGAAGCAGATACAGAAGAAGAGACCTCCTGTCTCTCAACATGCATATGATAATAAAGGGATGCATAGCTCATAGAAAAGAATTAGGCAAGAAAATTAGTTATGAGAGTTTCTGGGTCTGCCTGCAAAGACACTGAGAGATCAGCAAAATCCTTTGCAGGAGACCTCCCCCAGTAATAAGGAAGTTAGAAGAAGACCCTAGATTAATAGTTGACCTTGAAATATCTTATCACTTTCAGGCCCCCACCACATCACTAGGGAAACTTTAGAAAAAGCCCCTATTCTTTTAAGAAATTAGGATCACCCCTCTCATCCAGGAGAAGTATAAGTTAAAGATTGGAAGAAGGAGCCACTCCAACCAAGCTAGACAGGTCCTCACGCTTTTATATTAGCAACTCCCACTGCCATTTACAAGTAAACAAATGAGCATAGGGGAGAAATATAGATAAATTCCTAGTAACACTTAAATGGCTTGTTTTCCACCAAACTTTCTTAATAAAACCTTTCATGGGCATCCTTTATAAAAGATTGAAATCAAGAAAGAGTACTATAAAGTTCTAATCCAGTGTATTACCCTAAATTAAAGCAACCTGGAGTCAGGAACTGAAAGTACTATGTAAAATGTCTGCCAAAATGCATTTGTATAAAATTAGTCTAGCTAACGTATTCATTAGCCTAACATTTGTTATTAGAGTATAAGATTGCTGAATTTTACAAAAGAATTAACTCAATATGACACAGGTTTTAAGATTCTATGAGGAAATTGATATTGAATCACATACTGCTGTACTGTTTGGATACATTTATTTGCAAAATCAACCAAAACATTACTAATTCAACCAGATTCTCTAAGTTTTGCCTGGTTTGTCAGTGTGGTTAAGCTTAAGGACCAGCTATCCAAACTGTCCAGATCTTCACCATAGCCATCTCCTGCAGAAACTCCTTCATGGATGGTGCAGACAGATCCCACTAACTGAGAAAGACAAAATACTCTGCTCCAGCCACCAACTGGAAGCTGGTTGGTCTACGCAGGGCTGAAGCCTGAGGAATTTCATCATGGGACTCCTTATAATTAGACACTGGAGAGGGAAGGAAATTAAAGCTATGTATTCATGTCACCAAAGGAGGTAAGAGAATTTCCACTACCTTACTTTTCTATAGCTATTATGAATGTCAGGGAATTCAGAAAGGGATTTGTACCTATAAACAGACTCAATATTCAGTATGTAGCCTGGGAAATAGTCAACTTTATCTATGTTATAACCCAACTAACCCTCCCACTGAAACAGTTTTTGAAATGAGGTAGCTATATCAAACTGCACTACACATATGTGCAATTAGAATAGATCATAACCAACCCTTTGAACCCCTGTTAGTGTTTTTCCACAACACTGATTCCAAGAAGCATGAGATTGCTTACCTAAAATCCTCTAAGCCAACAAATACAAGGCCTCTGGAATTCAGGTTGTAACTAGCTGTCTTCTAAAATGCAAAGGTAGTATGTATTTCATATGCTAATAATAATTTGAATTGGCCATAAATATAAAAAACAACCATTTAGATATTAAAGGTATCTTCTAAGCAAACTGAATTAACTCTCCAAAAGAGCTCTATATAGGCTAGATATAGACTATTAGAAATAATTATCTGTCCAGAAAAGTAATTTGTTATTCCATTGGTAGTCAATGTTTCAGATTGGCAAAAATAGAGAATTCAAATGAAAATTTGAGAAACTATGATGCAGTTTCTAAAAGGAAGTTCATATGTCACTAAATATCAAACTACTTTCTAGATATTTAAATCTTAATTGAGAAAGTCTAGTATATTCTATTTCATGAAAGACTACATTTCCTAAACAGAATTAACTATGAAAATAATTAGAATTGGGGCAAAATTTATTTAACTAGCAGAATAGACAGATAGATTCATGTTAACCTAGACTAGGATAAAAGAAAATCTCAGTCAGATACAAATTTTATCTAGGAAAAATGTAAGGGCAATTCATAATTCGTCTACTCAATAAGAATGATAACTTCTAGAGTTTTAACTAAATTGCAATGCAGCTTAACGACTAACTTTATAACTTTATAATGATCCAATTTATTGAATAGTCTGCAAATTTAAATTAAAATTTTCAAATGATCCTTTAAAATGTATTTGTAAACATCTTGATTCCGGTACATACTTCTCAGAATTTGATTTTGCCTATAATTTGCTTGGCAAAACTTCAAAATGTAAGGAAGTCTAAAGTCATGAAGTTTTAGGAGCGCAAGAGAAGGATGTAGGAAAAGATTTGGTATATTGAGGCAGACCTAAGTGTCTAATTAAAGTAAGTATGAGATTAGGCGGCAGTCATATTGGTTTACTTTCCATTTTCTTAAATAAGAAAATTTACCAGCACTGAATAAGTTCCTGGCACCTCATTTTTCTGTAAACGTTCAGATAGACCTAAATCCCTATGTTCAAATTCGTATTAAAGGTCAAGTACGGGACCATCCAGCTCAAATCTTATAGGTTTATAAGTAACTGAACCCTACCCTCATCGCACAGTCAGTGAAAAACTTATTTCTCAGAATAGCTGAAGGAATAGCTCATTCCCTGAATGTCACTGCTATGTATATAGGAGAACACGGAGGCCATATACTAGCTTGAAGGTGGAAAAGGCATATTTTCCAGAGCTGCACTGGATGTGGCAGGACTTACCACTTGCTGGACACAGCAGGTGGCACCCGAGCAGGAACCTAGGTACGGGAAAACGTGTAAATAAGATAAGATGAGGAGACTCCCTTGGGAAAGAGTGTACGAAAAAGAGAAAGAGGGAGAAAATACAGAACACAGCCTAGTAGAATCCAAGAAAACACGCATGTTAAATAAATTTAAAGAATAGGCTGTCATCATCAGGAGTAAAACATAAGATGGCAAGAGTCAAAAGAAAGGATCCTTTATGGCCATAGTAGAGAAAAAGACTACAGCAGAGATCTTTATGCAATAGAATTATTGATCTCCAACTCAAAAAGAGGAAGAGAGAGATCAAAAGGTGATGCCCTATATGAATGTAGACAGGCATCAAAAGGAAGGAATGAAGAGGAAATTTGGGGAATTTCAGTAAAAACTAATCAGCTTTCTGTTCTGCTTCTGTAAACATGCTTGCTGCATGTAAGAGCTCACTTGCACTTTGCTTAACCTGTAAATATAACTGTAGCATTTTGTACCCTGGCAGTCCTCCCCCCTTGCCCCCCCTTCCTGTAACAATTTGTAACCATTGGTAACCCATAGCAACTCCAACCCTTCTACCAATGTTACTACTTGGAACCATAGCAACTCCTTCTGCTTTGTAATGGTCTAAGCTCGAATCAACCAATCAGCTCGCATAATAGACTGGTATACAAGGAATGTTACAAAATAGCTCATGGCCCAGATCTTCAGAGCTCGAGCTCCTATGGTAACACACATAATAAACCTGAGCTCTCCCATTCTCTCCAAGTAGACTGCATGGTTTTTCGCTGGACTTCTTTTGGGATTTTTCCACAACACCAGGGCCTTTAAACATTCTTCAGCCTCCAGGTAGCCCATTTCTTTCCTATTCCACATTTCC
Organism: Pteropus vampyrus; assembly: GCF_000151845.1. Taxonomy (NCBI): domain Eukaryota; kingdom Metazoa; phylum Chordata; class Mammalia; order Chiroptera; family Pteropodidae; genus Pteropus; species Pteropus vampyrus. The sequence continues at coordinate 4,462,516 of NW_011888998.1, read as the reverse complement.
ATACTCCATTTATGACAATTCTAACACCCTCCTACCTCTCATTTGACCGTCTTCATTACCCCCTCTAAACACCTGTGATCCTCTCCTACCTATTCCAATACAGGCAGCCATTCTTCCCTCTGCCACCCTCAATACGGACAGTCTCTTTGCCCACAGCAGGTACCCTGTACCACCAGCAAGTACCCTGCTCCTGAGATCTTGGCTGCTCTCAGGACCACTGCCCAACCAGGTGGGGCAGCCAGGGATGGGTCCTGGTGGCAGAGGTTCTGTTTATATGTTATTAGGCCTGGCCAGCACCTCAGAAGGTGAGACCTCACATTCCATCCTCCAGCCATGCAGCCAGGCACACTCCCTTTCCTCCTGAGACCAGGAAGTCACAGAGCTGTGGGGACCGAGCTAGACCCAGTTATGAAGGACAACAAAGGGAAATGCATCTGGAGGCCTTAAGAGCCTGCCTGGGAGGCCTCCTTGACTTTGGTGGTCTTCATGCATCTGTATCAAAGAGGCAACATCACAGCTTCCCTCAGTTTCCCACATGCTTTGAATGCGGTGGACCTCCTTTATGTCCCTACCTACTGAGCCCTAATAGGATTCTGGCTGGAAGTTTACAGTGTCCCCGAGTGTGTGTTCGTGTGTGTGTGTGTGTGTGTGTGTGTGTGTGTGTGTGTGTGTGTGTGTTTTCTGGGTCTAAATGCGTGTGTTATAGAGGTGGTTGTGTAATATTCAGGCAGGTGGAAATATGTGAGTGCCCACGTGTTTGTGACTCTGTGAACATTTCTATGAGAGTCCTATGAAATTCACATTTATTTAATGATATGGGAGCATTGTTCATCCATTTTGTGGGAGTAAAGAAAAGAAATAAACCCAAGAAGATTCAACGCCCCACACACCCAAGCCCAGATTTATTAGATAGAACTTCATGTGTTGCCTCTCTACAACTACCAGGTTGCCCGCAGCCTGCTCAGGCCAGCATCCAGGTCAGTACCAGAATCTCCTGTTCTGAAATGGGGGCTGACATGCTCAACATCAGGGACCAAGGAAGGCCTAGTCCTCTTGAGGCAACAGATCAGTCTAGGGCCCAGGTGGCTGAGGAGGTGATTGGCTGTGGCTTCTCTCGGATGCTTTTCTGTGTAGTGAGTAGAAAATGTTTCATCAGCTCACAGGTTAACTTAGCCTTCACCCTTCCTTTTATACGTCATGTATGGAATTTCCAGTGACCTTGTAAAAGCATGTGTGAGGTGACCAGCCTTTCCAGTGGCCGATCATATCATGTGTGAATTCCAGAGAACTTAGCAGTGGGCCCAGGGTCCTTCCTACACACAGAAGCCACCAATTTGATTCTCTGGCTCCTTTCTACCTCCCCCACCCCATTCTCATTTGATATCTGAGAAGAATTGACCCAATGATCCACTGAGCAGGGTTTGCCTTGGGGAAGGCCTTACATTCTGTACTGTCCCTTAAAGAATTCGGATGGTTTCTGGGGAGCAATCACGGTAGAGTTTGAAACAGAGAGAATCACTTCAATAGGGCAAGATTATGAGAAAATTGGCATTTGCAGAGGTCCCCAGGAGACCTTATTTAGCCCAAGGCCAAAAGAACAAATGGCTCCCAAGTACCCTCTATTTTCCACAAGGTTGTTCATTGCTCTCCACAAGGTTGTTCATTGTTCTCCAAGGTTGAAATTTTCTAAATATTTGAGAAAGGATCCTGAGTGTTCCTCTGTCAGCAGCATCTCAGACTTCTTTTCTTTACCCTGTTTCTCACTCACTTGTTCCAGAATGGATTACCCAGCTCTGAAGTAACTGACTTCTCAGAAAGAATGGAACATATCCTTTTTGAGTCCTTCTCATTTTCAAAATGCACAATGAACATAATGGACATAGCCTCAGGATACACTGAGTCACCGGGACTGCTCCTCCAATTCAAACAGTATTCAGGTGACTCCGATAGTCTCTGCATGGTGACTCTGTGACAAGATGGAAAATGATCCCAGCAAATCCAAACAATGTCCAAGTGTGTCAAGAAATCTGTTTTCAGGAAAATATGAGACTAGGGTTTGGTGCCTCAAAACCTGCTGTGGTCTGTCCATTAAACTTAAAGAAACCTAGCGAGGTTACATGGCTTAACACTCTTACCAACATGTCAGGGGAGTTGCATTCTACTCCAACGTCAGTGACTTGTGTGGGCTCTTCGTCACCCTCTGCCTGCTGTGTGAATTTCTCCCCAAAGCAGAGTCCTTTAACACCCATGTTGTTCTTCACCTACTTCCCTAAGTTTCGGAACCACACTGGTCTCATGTCTGAGGCTCTGAACTGGCTTTTGTTTTTGTGTTTGTCGGAGTCTTTCTTTCTTTTTTAGGTCTACATGGGAGCTAAATCATGAGGGCCCTGTTCCTTGCAGTCTGAGAGTTCCCTTCCCTTGATGACAAGGGAAATTGCTTGAAAGGGCCAGTCATAAAATGAATGAGCGAATTTAGGAGCTCATCAGTGGCAGAGGCCTGAATGCCAGGCAGAACACAGTTTCAAAATTCCTAAGGCTGTCTGTGAGCCACTTGTCTCCAGACTAAACAGAGGTGGAAGGACCAGCCACTGGCTCAGAGAGGACAGCTATGGCATCTCGGCAAAGAGAATGCAGATGCGACCATGATTAGGGAGGCCAAGGAAGTCAATGTATGGCAGTGGAGCCTGGCCTCTCAGCAGGCTGGCAGCTAATGGCTGAACCCTGGCACAGGACAGTGCAGGCATCATGAGCCTTGGTTCTCTTGGGGACTCCAATAGCACTGGAGTTTTGGAGATTGGAGGACCAGTGCCTCTAGTCCATCCTTTGCTGAGGCTGGGGAGGCGGTGGTGCAATACACTGATGGCGGCTCCAGGAGGGTTCTGCTATTGATAGAGACCCTGCTGTATGCAGAAGGACTGACCTGCCATTTTCAGTTCAGGACATACAAATGCCCCATTGGCCATGAAATAAGGACACTGCCCACAGCCCAGTCAAGGCTATTACCATGAGCCATCCGCCAGCACGGCAGTAGATATAAAGGAACCAATTTTCATAGAAGGCCCAGGACAAATGTTGGCCTTATTCTTCAAACGCCCTGGACACATGGCCTGGAAAGGGCCTGGAATTGGGAAGTCCGTGAGTCACTGCCCCCATCCTGGAAAATGGCACCTGTGTAAACCCCTGAAGTTCTGCAGGGCAGCAAGAAGGGGTGCTTCCAGCCTCACAGCTACCCTGAAATTCCAAGTCACCAATATATATGCTCTTGCCCTTGACTGATTTGGAAGTGAATATAGGCCACTTTTTCCTCATTCCTGCTCAACCCTGGAGCTTCTTGCCTGAGTCTGGTGTTGTCATTCCAGACTTTTATTTAAACTAGTCACCACCAGGCGTAGGACACTTGGAAACCCCAGAGGGAAGCTTTGGGCGGGAACAGGCCACTGGATAGGGGTTCAGCTTCTCCGAGTCCCTTGATTGGCAGAGATGAGTTGCCCAATCAGCGCTCCTTGGAGGCAGAACTAGCTGTCAATCAATCAAAGTTGTTGTCCATCGAATTGATTAGAGTTAGGCCAGGGACACTTCCCTCCTTTCCTCCGCTATGCCTTCCCCTGACACAGCAGCCCCACTGTTTTTCCAGATGCCTCATTCCATTTTCCTTCTAATTTCAGCTTCCAAGTCCACTCCCAGGACCCTTCCACCTTCTTTGGCCTCCAGGCAGCCCATTCCCTTGTTACTCCACGTTTCCATACTTGCTACAAATTCTACCGCCCTCCCTCCTCCCATTTGACCATCCTCCTTGCCCCCTCTAAACACCTGTAATCCTCACCTACCTATTCCAACACAGGCGGCCCATTCTCCCCTCCCACACACTCAACATGAACAGTCTCTTTGCCCACAGCAGGGCTTTGGACCACCAGCAAGCACCCTGCTCCTAGGACCTGGCTACTCTGAAGCCCACTGACCAGCCAGTCTGGGGCAGCCAGGGACTAGGTTTTGCTTATATGTTATTAGACTGGCCAGAACTTCAGAAGATGAGACTTGACATCCCCTCTGCCAGCCATGGTGCCAGGCACACTCACTTTCCTCCTGAGGCGTGGTAGTCACTAGGCTGAAGTGACGAGCTAGGCCCAGTTGTGATGGGTGCCAAAGGGAAAGGCCTCTGTAGGCCTTAAGAGCCTGGCTGGGAGGCATCCTTGACTTCAGGAGTATTCATGTGTCTGTTTCAAAGAGGCAAAGTCACGGCTTGCCTCACTTTCACACCTGCGTTGGGTGTGGTGGATCTGTTTTATGTTCCTCACTCTCTATGAACGGAGCTTAAATAGGATTCTTACTGTGAGTTTACAATGTCCCTGTGTGTGTGTGCCTGTCTGTATGTTTGTGCACGTGTGTGTGAGTGTTCAGATGTGTTTGTCTGTGTCTAAACGTGTGTGATATAGAGACATGGTTACATCTAGGGGGGTGAAAATATGTGAGTGCCCTCGTGTGTGTGACTCCTTGAATATTTCTGTGAGAGTTCTGTGAAATTCACATTTGTTTAATGATATTGGAGCATTGTTAATCCAACTTGTGTGAATAAAGGAAAGAAATACACTTAATAAGATCCCAACTCTCCACACACTCACGCCCATATTTATTATATGGAGCTTCATGTGTTGTCTCCTCACAACCATCGAGTTGCCTGCAGTCTGCTCAGGCCAGCATTCAGTTCAGGACCAGAATCTCCTGTTCTCAGGTATTTGCTGACATGCTCAACATCAGGGACCAAGGGAGGCCCAGTCCTCCTGAGGCCAAAGTTCAGTCCAGGGCCCAGGTGGCTGAGGAGGTGACTGGCTGTGGTGTCTCAGATTCTTTTCTCTGTAGTGAGTAGAGAATGTGTCATTAGTTCCAAGGTTATCTCAGCTTTTATCCTTCCTTTTTGACTTCACAAATAAAATTTCTAGTGTCTTTGTAAAATCATGTGTGAGGTGATCGGCCTTTCCAGTGGCCAGCCATATCATGTGTGAATTCTAGAGAACTCAGCAGTGGGCCCAGGGTCCTTCCCACACACCAAAGCCACCAATTTGATTCTCTGGCTCCTATCTCTCCCCCTCACCCCCATTCTCATTTGATATCTGAAAAGAATTGACCTAATGATCTACCGATCAGGGTTTAAATGGCAGAAGACCTCACATCCTGGACTGTCCCGTTCCTTAAGGAATCTGGATTGTTTCTGGTGAGCAATCACGATAGAGTTTCAGACAGAGGGAATCACTCGACAGGGCAAGATTATGAGAAAATTGGCATTTGCAGAGGTCCCAGGAGACCTTATTTAGCCCAAGGCCAAAAGAACAAATGGCTCCCAAGTACCCTTTGTTCTCCACAAAGTTGTTCATTGTTCTCCAAGGTTGAACTTTTGTAAATATTTGAGAAAGGGTCCTGAGTGTCCTCTGTCAGCAGCATCCCAGCCTTCTTTTCTTTTCCCTGTTTTTCACTCCCCTATTCCAGAATGGATTACCCTTTCTCTCTTCCGGCTCTGAAGTAGCTGACTTCTCAGGAAGAGTGGAACATATCCTTTTTGAGTCCTTCTCATTTTTAAAATGCACGATGAATGTGATGGACATAGTCTCAGGATACCCTGAGGCACTGAGACTGCCACTCCTACTCAAACAGCATTGAGGCAACTCCAATAGTCTCTACTTGGCAGCTCTGTGACAGGATGGAAAACGATCCTAGCAAATCCAAACAATGTCCCAATGTGTTCAGAAATCTGTCATCTGAAGAATGACAGCCTAGCATTTGACGCCTCAAAACCTGCCGTGGTTTGTCCATTGGACTCAATGAAACCTAGCAGGACTACATGGCTTAACACCCTTACCAACATGTCAGGGAAGCTGCCTTCATCTCCAACATCAGTCACCTGCATGGGTTGCTCGGCACCCGCTGCCTGGTGTGTCACCTTCTCCCAAATACTGAGCCCCTTTACACACATGTTGTCCCCCCACCGCACTGCCCTTAGTTTCTGATACATACAGGTCTCATGTCTGAGGCTCTGAACTGGCTTTTGTTTGTTAGCTTGTCGGTGTCTTGCTCTCCTTTTCAGGTCTACATGGGTGCGAAATCATAAGAGCCCTGTTCCTTCTGGCCGAGACACCTTCTTAACTGATCTGTGATCGCATGTCATGTCCACATTACAAAATTTACTTGAGGTCGATGGAATATACAGCACACAATGATCCTTAATTTTCCTCAGTTTTTGTCTGTTTTCAAGAAATCTGCTTTGTGGCCATGGAGGTGGCGGTCAATTGGCTGCATTGAAACCTGGAGGCTGAGTGTGGGGTGAGGAAGAAACTGCATAGCAGTGAAAACAATAGCCTCCACTTTGTTGTTGTAGGTAAAAGCCTGAGTCATTGTGGGTATACCTCTTCATGGTGGAAAGTACTGCTGCCTCATAATTTCTGTATAGGAAACCTCAGACAACAAATTCTGGGAGGGACTGGCTTAACAATCATGGAAAGAAGGCTGAGATAATGAAATTGAGGTAGGTAGTTCAACGTGTTCTGAAAACCCTTGATTTAGGCCTGCAGAGTTAAATGAGTTGGAAGTCACCTGAAAATCTCATAGCAAAAATGCTAGAATCTCACAATATTCATGTGGCTGCCCCACTGGAATCACATGACCATCAAGAGACTGGCCTGATGGTATCACATTGGAAGATGGTGTGGTGCTCACTTTTGAGTTATCCTCTACATTCTTTGGTGAAATTCACATACACGCTGAGGAAAGAAGAGTCTGTGTGTAATAGAGTGTGGCTAAGACAGCCATATCACTGCCCCGTCAATCAAAAGATCAGATTTTCATAAGAAGACTTGCTTGAGGACAGCGGTGTAGACTACCAGACAATGATCCTTAGATAACTGGCCTGAGGTTTCTGCTGTGGTCCAGAAACTTGTTTGAAGGGAGTAGCTGTTGCACATTAAGTTCCTTGAAATTTGGAGACTGAGTCTGCTTAGGGATGCTACTTTAGAGCTATGGAAACAGCAGCCACCATTTTGCTACATTGCAGCAAAAATACTAAGTCATTGTGAGCATAACTCTTAACTGCTTCAGGTTGACTCCTACACTATTCTTGGATGCAGAATGAGGCCACTGCTGTCAAGAAGGATTTGCATAAAGACCAATGCATCAATGCTGAAATATTGAAAATATGCAGTTTATGACACATGTTTTGAAAATACTTGGTTGAAGATAGGGTAAGAGGAATAAGGTAGAAGTCACATGAAAATTATGTAGCACTCACTGGAAAATCATGCAACTGTCATGTGAATATATCACAGGATTCATGGGGGGGGGTCTGGAAGACCCCATGGGAATTGTTTGTTTTCCAGATAGCTAGTCTTGTTACCGTGGGCATAGGTGTTCACTCTATTCTTAGAATGAATCGAGCTTGAGTGTTTGGGAAACGTTTTCCACTCATGTTTACCTTGAAAATGAGTCAGGAATGTGTCATGTTTTCAAACATCCACTTTACTTCCTCTGGTCCAGATAGAGGACTGGGTCATGGGCCATTGACTTTTAGCAACTTTATTTTTCTCTACCAAGATAATCTTGTTACCATGTGCCAAGTCCTCCACCAAAGGTTCCATTATAAAAATTTACACTAGATTCTGTGGGCCAAGGTCTCCACTCTACTTCCTGAAAATAAGAACAATGCTTGGACATGATTGCAAGCTCCCCAGTCAAGTTCCTGAAAGAAGAGTCCAGGTTTTGTACCAAGTTTCTAAGTGCTCGCACTACCTTCTCTTACCAGGGGAAAGGCTTGGTGCTATAGTTTATGGTCACCTATCAATAATTTTCAAAAGGGAAAATTGGTGAAATGGGACCGGGTGGTGTTGAATGGACTGTTAGGATGATACAATGTTGGTGCCATTGGCTCAATTTTTTATTGTAAATCCTTTAAAGAAGAATAGCGTTGGTGCCTAGAACTGAGTCCTTTGTTATTCCTCCTCCTAGGAGATCACAGTTTAGTTTTGTGAGCCAAGGTCTCCCCAAGAGGTTCTGGTAGCAGGAGTCAGTCTTGGTGTGTTGGCCCTGGTGTTTAGTTCAAAATTTGTTACCTATTGAATGGTCTTGATCTTGTGGGCTTGAGACTTCCAACTAGTTCCTTTGAGGAGGTCCAGGCTTGGTGCCGATTTCCACAGTCTCCGTTCTAGTTTCTCTTCCATAGAGAAGACTTTTTGCTGTGTGCCTATGATAGAGGAGACATTCTTTCAGGCAGGACAAGCTTAGATTTGGGTTCACAGGCCACCCATTCAGTCTCATTTAGGAAAAGACAAAAGAAATACTATGGGCCAATTTCTCAGCTCTACTTCCTGGAAATAGGGGAAGGGATTGGAACAGCAAACAAGGTCAGCACTCTGGTTCCTGATTAGAAACCCAGGCAAGAAACAATATCTTAAGGCTCAAGTTAAGATTCTCTTACTTGAGGACAAGATTTCCCCATGGGATAAGTTCTCCTATCTACTAGTTTTAGGACAGTTTTATTGCCATGGGTCCCAGTTTCTCTTTTATTAATTTTTAGGAAAAGACATGCTTTGTGCCTTGGGCCTGTGTCACTACTTTACATCCTTTCAAGGGAAGTCAGTGATGCTGGTAAGAATTGAAGCCTCCATTTTTCTTTTTGTTCAGAGAAGACAACTTTGTTTGTGGGTCACACACTCCACATGAGCTACCTTGAGTGTAGTGTGAATAGTTGTTTCATTTAGTCTATCATCAATTAGACTGTCTTGACCTTGGGAGCCTGGATCTGTACTCTAGTTCCTGTAAGTAGAGTCCTGGCTTGGTGTCACAGGCCTAAATCTCCATTCTAGTTTTCCTTGCATAAAGGCAGTCTGTTGCTGTGGGCCTCAGCATTTGATCTGGAAAGACAGGCTTAGGACTTTGTTCTCAGGCTGCCACTTCAGTTTCTGTTAGGAAAAGACATAAGAAATTCTGTGGGACAAGGTCTCAGCTCTACCTCCTGGAAAAGGTGAAGAGATTGGAACTGCAAGCCAAAGTCACCACTCTCACTTCTAAGAGAAACTCCAGACATGGATCCAAGGTTCTAGTTGTCTAAGAAAGATATTCTACCAGAGAAAAAACTGGTCTTGTATTTTAAGGTCTTCACAATAATAATTTTCAAGGACAGGCTTGGTGGCTTTAGACCAGTGCTCTGTTGGAAGATTGTTAGTAAGAGACTGGCTTTGTCTCATGGGGCCTGGGCTCCAGTTTACATCATTTAAAGAGAGAACACTACTGTTACCATGAATGGAGGTCTCCTTTCTTTTCTGTAAGAGTACACAGCTTTGGTCTGTGGGCCATGCACTGCACATTAGTTTTTGTTATAGGGTCTATGTTGATGGTAGTATGAGTAGGTCTTTAGCTTAGTCTGTTCAAAATTATACAGTGTTATCCTTGGGACCATGGTCCCATGGGAGTCATGTCAGGAACACATGACCCTTCCATGGGAATCACGTGCCCAAAAGAGACAGACCTGTATGAAACAGAGGAAGATCATGCAATAGATGGGGATGACGGAGCGCTCCATTTGGAATGACAAGTGCATATTACTTGATAAAATTGACATAAACACTGATTAAACATTTGTCTCTGTGTAACAAAGGGGGCTGAGACAGCCTCCTAATAGACCTTCACTCCAATGTTGTTTCCACATTACAAAACTTACTTGAGGTCAGCGATATATGCGGCCAGCCAATGATCGTTAATTCACCTCAGGTTTATTCTGTTGTCAGGAAACCTGCTTTGTGGCAGTGGAGTCAGCAGTTGCACATTGGCCACGTTGAAACCTAGAGACTGAGTGTGTTATAAGGAAGCGACTGGATAGCAGTGGAAACAATGGCAGCAATAGGTAAAATGCTGAGTTGTTGTGAGTATATCTCTTCATGGTGGAAAATACTGCTGCCTCAAAATTTTTGTGTAGCAAACCTCAGACTATAAATTCTGAGACAGACTGTCTTAATGATCATGGAAAGAAAGCTGATATTTGACATTGTGGTACTTCCTTCAAAGTCTTCTGGAAACCCTTGGTTTAGGCCAGCAGAAAAAAATGAAGCGGAAGTCACCTAAAATTCTCGATGCAAGAACAGAGAAACCTGGAGATATTCACGGGTCTGCCCCAGGGGAATCATGTGACCAGCAAGAGATTAGCCTTAGTACATCACAAGATGATCACGTGATACTGGGTGATGGTGTGGTGCTCACTTTTGAGTTACCATTCTGCATTCCTCGGTAAAATTCACATAAACACTGAGAAGAGATGAGTCCGTGTGTAAAAGAGCATGACCGAGACACCCACCTCACTGTCCTTCAATCTAAAGGTTAGGTCTTCATGGGAAGAATTGCTTGAGAACAGCAGTGTAGCCTACTAGACAATGATCCATAGCTAACAAGCCTGAGGTTTCAACAGTGGTCATGAAACCTGATTGAAGGCATGGAAGCGGCTGTTTCACATTAAGCTCATTGAAGTTTGGAGGCCGAGTTTGCTTGAGGAAGCTACTTTGGAGTAGTGGAAACAGCATCTGCCATTTTGCTGTACTGCAGCAAAAATACTGAGTCATGATAAGCATATCTCTTAACGACCTTTGCTGAGACTCCTGCACTATTGGATGCAGACTTTAGGCCACTACTGTCAAGAGGTGATCGCTTAACAGACAAGATATCAATGCTGAAACACCGCAAATGTGCAGTTCATGAGATGTGTTTTAAAAACACTTGGTAGAGGATATGGGAAGTGGAATAAGGTGGAAGTTACCTGAAAATCAAGTAGCAATCACTAGGGAATCATGCAGCGGTCACGTGAACACCTTGTGGGATTCACATGGTGGGTCATGGAAGACCTCGCAGGAATTGTTCGTTGTCCAATTGTCTTGTTACTATGGGCTTAGGTTTTCACTGTACATCTTAGAATGAACCAGGCTTGAGTATGTGTGAAACGTTTTCCACTCAAGTTTACCTTGAAAAGGAGACTGGCATGGTGTTGTGTTTTTAAACATCCACTCTACTTCCCCTTATCTGAGCAGAGGACTTGGTCATGGGCCATAAACTTCTATCGACTTCTTTTTTTTTTTTTTTTTACCTACAGAAATTGTCTTGTTACCGTATGCCAAGTCCTCCACCAAAGGTTCCGTTATGAAAATTTAAGCTAGATTATGTGGGCCAATGTCTGCACTCTACTTCCTAGAAATAGAAATAATGCTTGGCTGTGCTTTTGAGCTCCCAAATCGAATTTCTGAGAGAAGGATCCAGGCTTTGTGCCAAGTTTCTAAGTGCTGAAACTACCATATCTGACCAGGGCAAAGGCTTGGTGTTGTAGGTTATGGTCACCTCTCAATAACTGGCGAAAGGGAAAATTGGTGATGTGGAAATATGTTGTGCTGAATGAACTGTTAGGATAACACAAGGTTGTTGCCATCGCCCATAAATGATACTGTAAATGCTTTAAAGGGAGACAGTCTTGGTGCTGTGAACCGACTGTTCTGTTCTTCCTCCTTGTAGGAGATGATATCTTGTTTCTGTGGGCCGAATTTTCCCCAAGGGTATCTGGTAGCAGAGGCCAGGCCTGGTGGTATGTGCCTAGGTTTCCAGTCTAGACTTATTTACCAATTGGATGGTCACGACCTTATGGGCTTGGTCTGCCAACTGGTTCCTTTGAGGATGTCCTGGCTTGGTGCCAATTTCCATAGTCTCAGTTCTTTTTCTCTTCATAAGGAAGGCTTGTTGCTGTGTTCCTCAAACTCCAGGCAATGTTTGTCCAGAGAGGACAGACTTAGAACCAGGGACCCTGGCCAACCCTTCAGTCTCTATTAGGGAAAAAGATAAAAAAATGCTGTGGACCAATTTCTCAACCCTACTTCCTGAAAACAAAAGAAAGGATTGGAGCTGCAAACCAAAGTCAGCACTCTGGTTCCTGATTAGAAATCCAGGCAGGAGACAAGGTCCTATGTTTCAAGTTAAGATTTCCTTACCTGAAGATAGCCTTGCCCCGTGGGGTAAGGTCTCCTCTCTATTAGTTTTCTGACAAGACAGGATTATTGCCATCTTTCCCTGTCTTCTTTGTACTTATTGTTAGGAAAAGACAGGCTTTGTGCCTTGAGCCCGTGTCAACACTCCGCATCTTTTCAAAGGAAGGCAGTGTTACTCAATTCAAATGGAGGCCTCCATTCTTCCTTTTGTTCAGAGAAGACAGTTTTTTTTAATGGGTCATGTACTGCACACAAGTTTCTGTTCACAGGGTAAGTAGTGTAAGTATTTGTTTCGTCTAGTCTGTTATCAATTAGACTGTCATGACATTGGGAGCCTGAGCCTGCACTCTAGTTCCTGTGATGAGAATCCGGGCTTGGTGTTACAGGCCTAAGTCTCCATTCTAGATTCCCTTGTATAACGAAGGGCTTTGTTGCTGATGGACTAGGACACCATTCGACATTCTTTCTGGGAGGACAGGCTTAGAACCATTGGCCCAGGCCACCAATTCCATCTCTGTTAGGAAAAGACAGAAGAAATTATGTTGGATGAGGTCTCAGCTCTAGCTCTTGGAAAAGGTAAAGGGATTGGAACTGCAAGCCAAAGTCACCACTCTCGCTCGTAAGAAAAATTCCTGATATGGAGAAAAGATTCTTTTCTTCAAGAAAATATTCTTACCAGAGGAAAGACTAGCCTTGTGGTTTAAGGTCCCCATTTTACTAATTTTCAACGAGAACAGTCTTGGTAATTTTACAACAGGGATTCATTGTATTATTGTTAGTAAGAGCCTGGCTTTGTGTCATGTGCTTGGGTCTACAGTCTACAACATTTGAAGGGAGGAAAAAACTGTTGCCATGAATAGAAGTGTCCTTTCTTTTCCGTAAGAGTAGACAGCATAGGTCTGTGGGCCATGCACTGCACATTAGTTTCCATCACAGGGTCTAAGTTGTTGGTAGTGTGAGTAGGTCTTTAGCCTAATCTGTTAAAAATTAGACCGCGTTAACCTTGGGACTATGGCCCCATGGGAGTCACGACAGTATAATAGGACCACTCAATGGGAATCACGTGCCTATCAAGAGACTGATCTGTATGAAACATGGAAAAATCAAGTGACAGATGGGGATGACGTAGTGCTCCATTTGGAATGACGAGTGCATATCACTTCATAAAACTCATATAAACATTGAGAAAACATTAGTCTCTGTGTAACAGAATGTGGCCATAATAGCTTCCTAACTGACCTCCAATCAAAGGTCCTGTCCAAATTACAAAACTTACTTGAGGTCAACGGTATATGTGGGCAGACAATGATCATTAGTGCGCCTCTGGTTTTATCTGTTTTCAGGAAAACTGCTTTGTGGCAGTGGAAGTGGCGATTTCGTACTGTCTGCGTAAAAACCTGGAAACTGAGTGTGCTGTGAGAAAGTGACTGGATAGCTGTGGAAACAACAGCTGCAATTTTGCGTTATTGTAGGTAAAACATTGAGTCATTGTGAAGATACATTTTCATGGCGAAAAGGATGGCTTGCACAGAATTCCTCTATAGCAAACTTCAGACAACAAATTCTGAGAGGGACTGGCGTAATAACCATAAAAAGAAAGTTGAGATATTGACATTGAAAAGTTCCTTTGACATGTTCTGGAAACCCTTGGTTTATGCCAGCAGAAAAAAATGAATTGGAAGTCACCTGAAAATCTCGTAGCACAAACGCAGGAATTGTGATATTCACGTGGCTTCCCTGAGGGAATCATGTGGCCATAACGAGACTGACCTGAGGGCATCACGGTGAGATTGCATGATATTGGGTGATGTTGTGCCCCTCACTTTTGAGTTACCTTCTACATTCCTTGGTAAAATTCACATAAACACTGAGAAATGGAGAGTCCATGTGTAACAGAGCGTGGCCGAGGCAGCCACATCACTTCCCTTCATTCAAAAGGGAAGGTCTGCATGAGAAGACTTGCTTGAGGACAATGGTGTAAGCTACCAAACAACAACTCTTAGATAATTGGCCTGAGCTTTCAGTTGTGTTCAGGCAACCTGCTGGATGACAATGGGAGTGGCTGCTGCACATTAAGCCCATTGAAATTTGGTGGCTCTGTCTGCTGGAGGAAACTACTTTAAAGCAATAGAAACAGCAGTCGCTATTTTTTCTGTATTGTAGCAAAAATCCTGAGTCATTGTGAGCATAACACTTAACAGTTCAGGTACGAGGTCCACACTATTCTTGGATGCGGACTTTAGGCCACTAGGGTCAAGCAGGAATTGCTTAATGGACAATGCATCAATGCTGAAATATTGAAATGTTCAGTTAATGAGACGGGTTTTAAAACCATTTGGGTGAAGATAAGGGAAGAGGAATAAGGTGGAATTCACCTGAAAATCATGTAGCAATCACTAGGGAATCATGTGGCGATCACGTCAACATCTCCTGGGATTCATATGTGGGGGGGGTGCCTTGGAAAACCCATGGGAATCGTTTCTGACAGCTGACAAGTCTTGTTACTGTGAACATAGGTTTTCACTCTCCTTCTTAGACTGAATGAGGCTTGAGTGTGCGAAAAATGTTTTCCACTCAAGTTTACCTTGAAAATTAGACTGGAATGGTATCGTGTTTTTAAACACCCACTTTACTTCCCCCGATCCATGCAGAGGACTTGGTCGTGGGCCATGGATTTTTATCGACTTTTTTTTTCCTATCAAGATAGTTTTGTTACTGTGTGGCAAGTCCTCCACCAAAGGTTCCATTATGAAAATTTAAGCTAGATTCTGTGGGCCAATGTCTCCACTCTACTTCCTGTATATAGGAACAATGCTTGGCCGTGCTTTCAAGATACCCAATCGAGATCCTGAAAGAAGAGTCTAGGTTTCATGCCAAGTTTCTAAGTTCCACACTACCTTCTCTTACCAGTGAAAATGCTGGCTGTTGTAGGTCACGGTCATCTTTCAATAATTGGCAAAAGGAAAAATTGATGATGTGGGACCAGGTTGTGCCGAATGGACTGTTAGGATAACACAAGGTTGGTGCCATTGACCTAAATTTCTATCATTTGCTTTAAAGGGAGGACAGTCTTGGTGCCGTGAACCAATTCCTTTGTTCTTCCTCCTCCTAGGAGTTTCTGGTAGTGTTGCAGAAATGTTGTGAAACAAGACTGGTGAGAAACCAAGCAGCATTCAGAGAGCTGGAAAACTCAGGTTTATTATGCAGGCAGTCCCAGAAGAGCTAGCACTCTGAAGATCTGGGCCCCAAGCTTAGGGGTAACCTTACCTTTTTAGGGCTTAACAAGCAAAGGTAATACATCTGTTCTTAGCAAACGAAGGTAATACATCTCTTATCTAGACAGAACAAGCAAAGGGGAGGGTCCATCTTCAGTTGATCTTGAGGTCACCCACTTCTTCGCTCTATGCAGCAAGCATGTCTACAGATTACAGTGTTAGCCATTTGCGTGAAAAATTCCTCTTCATTCCTCCTTTTGATGCCCTTTAAATTCTTATAGGGCGTCAACCTCCTGATCTTCCTGGTCTAGGGGCTGGTATAAGGGTGGTCTGGATGTCACAATCATTTGTAACTTTATGGACTCTAGGCGTGAGGAGACAGTTCAGGATACAGAAACCAAATAAGAGAGCTATGAAGAGCATGAAGAGAGGACCTGCAAATGGGAGAAGCCAGGATCCTCAATTCCGTATTCTGGACCAGGACACCCATGACTCATTTAATTATTGGTGGATTAGGGCATACCCCTTCTAGGATAGGATGACCTACCTCAGTGTTTTCAGGCAGACTCGGATACCCTCTAACTAATTTTCCTGCCTAACTCTTTTCTAAGAGCCATGAACCTTTATTATTAGTATGGATGTTGAGAGATGGGAGGTGTCTTCTATATCTGCTTGCTGCTAAGAAGGGTCGTAGTCCCTACCTACTGGGGTTTCATGGAGCTTTTTCCCTTTCTGCCTTAATCAGAGCGGGGTCTTGGGTTTCCCACTGAAGTGCTGCGTTGGTCTCTAGACAAGGAACTTCCTTCTCTGCCCTGTCCCAGTTATTGGACACTTTAAAGACCTCTGGCACCAAGGCAGTCTGTGGGGTTTGGGTCTATGCCCCAACTTTTGAAGCTTCCTTTGAATATTGGGCACAGTCCAAGTTTTGAAATATATAGCCAGGAGTGTTTAGCCCTCAGACTTTGGGCCAATGTTAGTATATTGTCTAAAAGTCTCGGAAAACTGGTTAAGGCAACATAAAATATAGAAATTATTTTAATTAAGCACGAAATCCTTTTTTTCTATTCAGAAAACTTTTCCATAACATCAGTATCAGACCAATAGTCTAAGACTTTTGGCATTTAAATTTCCAGTCTTGTTTAGCTTAATCACATAAAATTTCCTCTCAGGATTTCTCTTCACACACCTTCAACCTCTTGCCTCATTTCTTCAGTTTGCCTCTTCCCACTCATTCAGAAATAACCAACTTTAAGACAAACACCTTTCCTTCATTTCCCTTCAAAATAAATCTCCATACTTTATACCTTCTGTTACTAAAAACATTTTCCTTTCCATCATAATTATAATTTTAACTGAACCACCACATTTCATATAACACAGATAAATATAGATCAGAGGTCATATACATACTCTTATTTCCCCATCATTAGTATTTGTAACTTCCCTGAGGTTGCATATCTATTTTCATCAGGGAGCGATGAAATAGATGGGGTCCCAAGAGAACTCATTTCCCTCTTAGAGTCCAAGCATGAAGAGGGAGGAAATTCCTGAATACCAAGATCTCTAGAAAGGTGCTCCTATCATTGGGCCAGCTAATAAGTCTGAGTCTTGGTGAAGAAGCATAGAAGCTGAACTTTTACTGGTGCAGCCGTCCTGGCTTGCCTGGGCTTGCCATTATAACAAGACACTCGATTAACTTGTCGGTCAATATTTTCTGGCATATTAGCTGATACTTGGAGCATTAGAAGTCTGAGGAATCTACACCCGAGTTGTAATATTGCTCCTAATTTAGTTAAAATATCCCATCCTAACAAAGGAAGCTGGGCAGATTGGAACTATTAAAAACTCCTGCAGAGAGATATGATCTTCAAATTGGCAGGTTAGTAGTGGAGTAAATTGGTTGACCTTGCCTTCCCCTTCTACTCCTATGATAATCGTAGTTCGTGAGGAGGGTTTTCCTGCAAATGAAGGGAGAATAGAATAGGTTGCCCCTGTAATAAAAGAAACTGAATTTGCTTACCCATTATGTCCAGGGTTACCTGGAGTTCCTTGGTCGTGATGACCACATTCCCAGACAAGGGCGGCGAAGATCGCCCTTGGCCTCTTCAGTCACACAGTACCCAGACATGGGCTACCAGAGTGTTAGCTGGCCACCCTCCTCTCTGGGAGCATAGACAGTCAGCTCTCCAATGCCAGGGATTAGTACTGGTTTCTTTGCATGTGCGGCAGGGGCTCAGGGGCTTTTCGATACAGTCCTTTATCCAATGTTCTACTTTCTTACATTTGAAGCAAAAACTCAGTGTCTCCTTATTCCCCAGTCTCTAAAGGGATCCTTGTTGGGTACCAAGGACCTGGCCAATTATGACAGTCATAATCCTGGCTTGTCATTTTTCTTTATCTGTTCTCCTTTTCCCTCTTCAAGATCTTGATTGTTATAGGCCATGAAGGCTATATCTAGTAATTGATTTTGGTTAATCTGTGGCCCCATTTGCAGCTTTTAAAGCCTGCATCTGATACCAGGGGCTGACTGGCTAATAAAATGCTGGCCTAATAAAGTTAACCCCGCAGGGACAGTGAGGCCTACATTAGTGTACCTCCTAAAGGATTCTTCTAGCTGGCCAAAAAGCTGGCCGGGTTCTCATCTTTTTTCTTGAGCAATGGTTCTAAACTTCTCATAGTTCATGGCTTTTGTATTCCATTCTCTTTTTTTCTCCTTTTTTTTTTCATTCCCTTCATGAGGGCCTCTAGAAATTTGGCACATCTAGACATTCCCTCTTGGGTATTATAATTCCAATCAGAATCATTTAAAGGTACTACCTCTATTCCAGGGGCATGGCTCTGGGTGTTATTAGCTAAAGCCTCATCTGCCTCCTGACAGGCTGCTGTTAGAATGTGGTCCGTTTCAATTGTTGTGTAGCGGGTGGCTAAAATAAATTGGATATCTTTTGCTGGCTCTTCCTTGTTCTTTCCAGAGTCAGTCCAGCCGCTCAAACTCACAAAGAGTACGAAGTTTCCTTGGGGTCAACTTGACCTTGTAATCCCCTGAGAAAACTTTTAAAAAGCAGTTGGCTTAGAGGAACATCTCCATATTTGCCTTACGGAACTTCCTAATGGAGGGGGAAAATAGACCTTAAAATTTTCAAGAAAATAATTTGACAGAGGGCGCCTTTGTCAAAAGGGCCATTTGGAGATAGACAATTCTTAAGCCAAATCAGTAATTAATTGTTCCCCATTCGTGTATCCCACCCTGTGTCAGTGATGCAAAAACAAGTGTGGGTGCCTCCTCCAGAGGAGACCAACTAGGTGCTCATCTGGCTGCATCCCGAAGGAGCTTAGGTGACACTTGGCTATAGTGGACTCGACTTTGTGACTTACAATCAGACACTAGTCCAATGCTGCGCTGAACCATATGTCGTACATTACGGATTCACAGATGAGCCCACTTGGACTCCATAGACTTTAGGGGACCTTAAGAGTGCCCAGCTGTGGAGTCACGAATTTGTACCTGACTGAATCAAACTGGTCAAGAAGCCCATTCTTTTGCTCATTCACACACCAGGGTAAAACATTTCCTCCCTTTTGGAAGGCCCTGGCCTATGTCTTTCTCCACTGGGAAAACCTTGATATCTTCCCTTGCTGAGAAGACCTTGATGTCTTCCTGCACTGTGGGGTAAAGTCTCCAAACTACTAGTTTTCAGAGAGGACAGGTTTATTGCCATGGGTAACAGTCTCCCTTGTACTTATTGTTAGGAACAGAAAGGCTTTTGCTTTAGGCCCGTGTCACCATTCCATACCCTTTCAAGGAAGACAATGTTGGTTATGAATGGAGGCCTCTATTCTTCCTTTGTTCAGAGAAGACAGCTTTGTTTGTGGGCCATGCACTGCACATGTGTTTTTGTTCACAGGGGCTACCTTGGGTACAGTGTGAGTAGTTGTTTCATCTAGTCTGATATCAATTAGACAGTCTTGACCTTGGGAGCCTTGGCCTGCACTCCTTGCATAAAGACAGGCTTGATGTTGTGGGCCTAGGGCACCACTTGATATTTGTTTAGGGACACAGGCTTAGAAACATAGGCCCAGGCCACCACTTCAGCTGCTGTTAGGTAAAGACAGAAGAAATGCCGTGGGCCTTGATCTCAGCTCTACCTCCTGAAAAGGTTACCCTTCTTTCTCCTAAGAGAAATTCCAGACACGAGCCAAGTCTCTAGTTCTCCAAGAGAGATATTCTTACCAGACAAAAGACTGGCCTTGTGGTTTAAGGTATACAATGTACTAATTTTCAATGAGGACAGGTTTGGTGGTTTTAGACCAGTGCTTCATCATATCATTGTTAGTAAAATGGCTTTGTATCATTAGCTCATGTCTCCATGCTACATCACTTGAAGGGAAGACAGTACTGTTACCATAAACATAAGTCTCCTTTCTTTTTTGTAAGAGTAGACAGCTTAGTTTGTGGGCCATGCACTGCACATTAGTTTCCATCACCTGGTCTAGATTGTTGGTACTGTGAGTAAGTCTTTAGCCTAGTCTGTTCAAAATTAGACAGGGTAAACCTTGGAACCATTGTCCCCGAGGGAGACATAACAGGATCACTTGACAGGGCCATGTGAATAACGTGCCCATCAAGAAACTGGCCTGCATGAAACACAGGGAGATCATGTGACAGATGGGGTTGACGTGGTGCTCCCTTTGGAATGATGAGTGCATATCACTTGATAAAATTCACATAAATACTGAGAAATCATTAGCCTTTGTATAACAGAACGTGGCCAAGATAGCCACCTAACTGACCTCCAATTGAATGTCTTGTCCACATTACAAAACTTACTTCAGTTCAACGGTATATGCAGCCAGACATTGATCCTTAATTTGCCTCAGGTTTTGTCTGTTGTCAAGAAACCTGCTTTGTGGCAGTTCAGGCAGCAGTCGCATATTGCTAGTGTTGAATCCTGAAGGGTGATTTTGCTGTGAGAAAGCGACTAGATAGTGGTAGAAACAACAGCAGCAATTTTTCTGTAGGTAAAATGCTTATTCATTGTGAGTATACCACTTCATGGCGGAAAGAATGGTTGCCTCAGAATTCCTTGATAGCAAACCTCAGACTACAAATTCTGAGAGGAACTGGCTTAATAACCCTAAAGGAAAGCTGAGAAATTGACATTGAGGCAGTTCCTTCAACATGTTCTGGAAACCCTTGGTTTAGGCCAGCAGAGGAAAATGAGTTGAAAGTCACCTGAAAATCTTGTAGCAAGGATGTAGGAATCTCACGATATTCACGTGGTGGCCCCACAGGAATCACATGACCATCAAGAGAATGGCCTAAGGACATCATAGGGAGATTACATGACATTGGTGATAGTATGACACTCACTTTTGAGTTACTCTTCTCCATTACTTAGTAAAATTTACAGAAACACTGAGAAATTGAGAGTTCTTGTGTAGCAGAGCATGGCCAAGACAGCCACCTCACTATCCTTCAATCAAAAAGTCAGGTCTACATGAGGAGACTTGCTTGAGGACAGAGATATAGGCTACCAGGCAATGATACTTAGATAATTGGCCTGATGTTTTGGCTCGGGTCAAACAACCTCCTTGAAGGCAATGGGAGTGGCTGTTGCATATTAAACACGTTGAAATTCTGAGGCTGAGTCTGCTGGAGGGAGCTGCTTTAAAGCAGTGGAAAGAGCAGCTGCCATTTTGCTATATTAGAGGAAAAATGATGAGTCATTGTGAACATAACACTTAAAAGCTTCAGGTGCGACTCCCACACTATTCTTGAATGTGGTACTTAAGCCAATATTATTGAGAGGGAATTGCTTAACAACCCATGTATCAATGATGAAATATTGAACACGTACAGTTTATGAGACATGTTTTAAAAACACTTTATTGAAGATAGAGGAAGAGAAATAAGGTGGTAGTCACTTGAAAACCACATAATCATCTCTAAGGAATCATTCGTTGGCCACATCAACACCTCGCAGGATTCATATGGCAGGGGGTGTCATGGAAGACCCATGGGAATCATTTCTCTAACAGCCAACTAGTCTTGTTACCGTGGGCATAGATTTTCACTTTACTTAGAATGAACCAGGCTTGAGTGGGTGGGGAATGTTTTGTACTTGAGTTTGTCTTGAAAATAAGACCAGCATGGCATCATGTTTTCAAACATCAACTCTACTTCCCTTGATCTGGGCAGAAGACTAGATCATGCTCCATGGACTTTTCTCGACGTTTTTTTTTCTACCATTATAGACTTGTTACCATGTGCCAAGTTCTCCACCAAAAGTTCCGGTATGAAAATTTAGGATAGATTCTGGGCCAAGGTCTCCACTCTACTGGAAATAGGAACAATACTTATCTGTGCTTCCAAGCTCCCCAGTCGAGTTCCTCAAAGAAGAGTCCAGCCTTTGTGCCAAGTTTCTAAGTGCCACACTACTTATTTACCAGCCAAAAGGCTTGCTGCCATAGGTCACGGTCACCTTTCAATAATTGGCAAAAGGGAAAATTGATATCGTAATACCAGGTTGTGCTGAATGGACTGTTGGTATGACACAAGGTTGGTGCCATTGGCACAAATTTCTATCTTAAATGCTTTAAAGGGAGCATAGTCTTGGTGCCGTGAACAAATTCCTTTGTTCTTCCTCTTCCTAGGAGATAACATCTTGGTTCAGAGGGCCAAGGTTTCCCCAAGAGTTTCTGTTAGCAGGTGCCAGACTGGGTGTTGTGGGCCTAGGTCTTCAGTCAGGACTTTGTTACCAATTGGATGGTCTTAACCTTGTGGACCTGGCGCTGCTAACTCTTTCCTTTGAGGGGATCTTGTCTTGATGCTGACTTCCACAGTCCCCATTCTAGTTTCTCTTCCATAAAGAAGCCTTATTTCTGTGTTCCCAGGATTCAAGGCGACATTCAATCAGAGAGGACCAACTTAGAACCATGGGCCCAGGCCACCCCTGCAGTCTCTATTGGGAAGAGAGTAGAAATGCTATGGGCCAATTTCTCAGCTCTACTTCCAAGAAATAAAGGATGGGGTTGGAACTGCCTACCATGTCAGCCCTCTAGTTCCTGATTAGAAATCTAGGCAGTAGACAAGGTCCTAGATCTCGAGTTAAGATTTTCCTACCCGATGACAGGCTTGCCCTGTGGGATAAGGCCTCCTATCTTCTCATTTTTAGAGAAGAGAGTTTTATTGACATGGGTCCCAGTCTCCTTGTACTTATTGTTAGGAAAAGACAGGCTTTGTTCCTTTTGTCACCACTCTACATTCTTACCAGGGAAGACAGTGTTGCTGCTATGAACGGAATCTTCCATTCTTTCTTTGGTTCAGAAAAGGCAGCTTTGTTGGTGGGCCATGCACTCCACATGATTTTCTCTACACAGAGGCTACTTTTGGTGTAGTGTGAGTTGTCGTTTCGACTAATCTGTTTTCAAATAGATGGTCTTGACATTTGAGCCTAGGCCTGCACTCTAGTTCCTGTGAGGAGTGTTCAGGCTCAGTGTCATAGGCTTAAGTCTCCATTCTAGTTTCCTGTCCCGACCTGCAGGACCTAGTTATTGCGTAGAACCCGAGGAGGACCGTACCTTGAAGAAAACATGGGCGGGAGAAAAGAA